>NW_027468565.1:36719417-36721917 GCF_046254945.1 Alosa pseudoharengus | reverse complement strand
TCAACACGCTTACACCAGAAAGAGAGAGAGAGAGAGAAAAGGAGACAGAGCAGTGTAAGAGAATTGGTAAAGGAGAGCCATACACCACCCTCTACTTATGATACAACTCTCTCTGGGATCGCTCTCTAGCTCTGGAGGATGGGGGCAGCCAGAGACTACACTGCTGTCTGAAGAAGAACATTATCTACGCACTTGTTTGGTTACGGTGAAGGAAACTATATTTATGGTAAAACATAAAATGACAAAATACAACACTAAGTGCCAATGATGTTAAATACTTAATCTAACAACAACAACATCAAAAACAGTGTCAATATGCCTGTAGAGAAAAGCAGCCATTTCAGTGAACTTCCTCACAGTGAGAACATTCATGCTCCGGGGGCTCAGAGAATAGACTGTGTTATCCTTGGAGTGGACGCTAAAGGACTTGTCAATAGGTTCCATCTGGGTGTGTGGGTGTCATGTTGCATTACACATTAATTTGGGCTAATTAGGACAGCCGAGGTCACTAATGACCCACCAAATGCAGACCAGACTGACTGAACGGCTCCATAGCCACACCGCTGTCTGCTCCGAGGAACACTTGGCTTTTACAACGTCCATCAGCACCAGTGAGGAACATCCATAACTCAACTCACTCACACACACTTTCGCCACTAGTAATGATAACTTTCTGGCTCACACATCTTCTGGGTCACTTCTGGGTTCAGAGGGGGCAAGTATTGGATGGTTAAACTCTGACCCACCTCACCCCCCCCCCCCCTCACCTTTTCTCTCTCTCTCTCTCTCTCTCTCTCTCTCTCTCTCCACAAACACTCCCTTTCTCTCTTTCTCCTCTCCCCAGTTCTCTGCACATTCTGAGTCACCGGAAAAGGAGACGACCTGAAGCCTGAGGCTCCAAGATAGTGCATGAAAGAGGGAGATCAATGGGGAATGCACAGGAAGGTGAAAGGGTTCCAGAGCAGTTGGACCTCCACAACGCAAAAATGTCCCTTTGTCTACTTTGTAAACTTTTTCCCAAACTGCTCCCTTCAGAGCTTGGGTGATAGCCTAAGCACGAGGGAGCTTGGGAAATCCATGAAATCCCATGAAAAAATAGCGAATGTGAATTCACACGTTTCACAACCGCCATCCCCAAATTCCTCATTCCAGGGAGATGTGTGGCCCTGGAGGGCACCTCAGCGGCTCTGTTCCCCAGCGCTCGGGGAGGGCGGAAACGAGCCACGCTGCTCTCTCGGCTGGAGCGAGCAGGCATGTGGCGAGATCAAGTCCCTCAAACGAGGCAGATCCCGGCTCTCTTGTTAGCCTGGCCTTTAATCAGCCTAATGGGATTATTTCATTCCTGGCACAGACCAGACGGATGACGTCAGCGGCTGAGGGGTTTGCTCGTCGTCGTCGTTATTGTTGTTGTTCCTCTTGAGGGGCTTACACGTCTGCGGACGACCCCCACTCACTCTCACTTTTTTATCCGCTTTCTCCTCGGCGTACAGAAATAACATAGTAGCTAAGTAAAAACACAGAAGAAAGCCAATACGACATGCTGTCATCCTTTACCGGTACCATCTTTTTTCACCACACAGTGTTTAGTCCTCAATGTCATCATTTGAAGAGAAACACATGCATGTGAACGTAGCAACTTCAGAATGTGTAAACACAGATTAACCTTCACCAGCTGCAAGCATATACCACTTGTTAGATTCATTCATGAAAGACCTGCACTGTGACATTTCTGCTCAGCAGCAGATGGCACTGGTCAGGTGAGTTGTGTGTGGGAACTGCCAGGGGCCTATAACTAACTGTAGAGGAAACCCAGTCAAGAGTGTGCCAGCAATTGCACAATGACACAACGGTTACATGACAGTTTGAAAGGATCTGTTATTGTAAAGCCAGTTAAGTCAATGCCACAATGCATCCCAGACCTATAAGTAACTCAACAGTCAAGGCTGACAAGAAAACACACACACACACACACACACACACACACAATCATACAAATTACCTCATGATTTCATAAATGAGAAAATTAAGAAGCGGTGACTCATAATCACTCATAATCAGCCAGAGCTTTCCGGTGCTTTGTGAGTCTGTTGTTCTGCATTTCTCCAGTCTAAACACCTGGCGCTGGAGAGCAGAGCAACTAATGTAGACAAAGGCTTCAATGGAGAACAGTCCTACTGACAGGAGATGTAACCTCTAACCTCTTCTTGCACTCTGTAGGTCAAAGGTCAAGATACCCCAAAATGTGATGCCTGTCATTTTTTAAAAAGCTTACTCCTCAACTTACTCTCACTTAGCAGACAGACTCCTCGCACTGTCTAGCCCTTTCTAATCCAACCTCTGCGTGACCAGCTGACCTTCTAATACCAATCCCAGGTGGTCAGTCGACCCACTGATCCCTCATCTAAGTCACTAGTAATAAGTGAGTCTCTCTGAACTCACAACCATTGATTTCACTTCATTCAGTCAGAGCTGGCATTCCCAAAACAAAATACCAGAGGAG
>NW_027468565.1:36554417-36714417 GCF_046254945.1 Alosa pseudoharengus | reverse complement strand
TTCAAACTATGGAGCTGCATTGAATAGATTTGTTCAAAAACCCATCAAATCCATTAATTTCTGTCTGAAGGTAATTGACTTGACAGAGAGAGCCCATGCAGTCAGACCCAGACCCATATTTCACCTAGCAGCTCATAAGCCCCACGTCTGAAGGCAGAGAGAGAGAGAGAGAGAGAGAGTGTGTGTGTGTGTGCTTGCGAGCGGAGCGGGGTCTGTCAGTCGAGCCTTGGCTGACGCAGAGGAGAAGGACCTGTTGCAGACAGCACACAGGACTAGTCGTCATGGCACCGGGCACACGGTGATATCAGCGCGCACGAGAGGAGAGGACAGAGGAGAAGGACCTGTTGCAGACAGCACACAGGACTAGTCGTCATGGCACCGGGCACACGGTGATATCAGAGTGCACGAGAGGAGAGGACAGAGGGTCAGGGGAGTTCTCTGGAACTCCGGGGACAAGATAATGTCTCGGAAAGTGAGTTTCAAGATGCGACAAGCTCATTTTGACGACACATGGATTTTGTGGTACAATTTTGCCATCGCTGGCAATGGTCTGGCACAGTTTGGATGACTTACAGTTATAAATGTTATCCAGTGATTGGAGCAGCTTTGGGGGATGGGGCATGGTGAGACTAATCCGAAAGAAATATTCTGCATAGTAGATTTTGCCAATTGGTAACACAGTTGCATAGGAAAATGATTTGGTGTGTTTTTTGGGGACCTAGCGGTAAGTCAAGTTCAGACAGGGCCCCTCTCTCTCTCTTGCCTCCACCCCTGGCCCAACATACACACACACACACACACTCTTTACGACCACCACCAAACACACACTGCGAGCACTCAAGACCAACAACATTGTTAACATTGTTGCCATGGCGAGCTACAAGCTATTCTCCTCAAGTGCGCCTAAGTTTGCCACTCTGACACCAGGGACAAAGCAACCTCTCACCACTCTCCAGTCCAGCAGTTCCACCCCCAGCTTTTAGCCGACTTTGTCCGCACAGCAGGGGAGAGTGTCTGGACAAAAGAAAAAACCCTGGAGGTTTGTCCCCTGAGTCAGTATGGCAGACTACGCCGTAGAACAATTCCCTCGTAACTATTAATGCAAGAATGAGGTTTCATCACATTTGGCAAAGACAGGTGATGTCCATGATGGTAAATGGTAACAATGGTAAGACTTACAGTAAACACATGACAACAAGACATTTACCGTCTTGGATGTAGTAAGCTTATGGAGAGCATGTTAAGTGAAGTTCTCCATGGGCCTGAGCCCTGAAGAGTTCCTCGCGATGCACGGTGCACAACTATCGTGAATTCCTCTGACATTTAAATCCAGGCCATGGCAACTTTCCCAGAGCAGGACCATTATCAAGAAATAGAGGAGGTGTATCGTCACATACAGCATTGTATGTGTGTGTGTGTACACTGTGTCTGAGTTTTTTTCTTTGTATGTGTGTGTGTGTGTGTGTGTGTGTGTGAAGCTACGTGCTTGAATGAATATGTATGTGTGAATGAATGTGCCTGCATGTATGTGTTTGCCTTTGTGAGCGTGTTTTTGTTTGCCTCTGTAAGCACATGAGTGTGTTAATGTGTGTGCTTGTGTGTGAGTGTGTGTGTGAGTGTGTGTGCATACTGTACGTATGTTTTTTTTTTTTTTTTATGGGAACATCCGCTAATTACTTCCCACATAAAAGTGTTAAGTTGGTTGCACTGCATAACAAATGAATGACCCCATTGTGTTTCATTGTTCCTCATTAGACCTCTGCACTGCGAGTCCCTACACAGTGCACTATAAAAATGCATAGAGAATATCCCTCTGACCGCTGCATTTTGGATGGATGGACTCTGAATAGAGATGAGGTCTCCATATAATTAAATTCAAGAATTCCGTATGAAAGGGCAAAAAAAAAATGGAGGGGAATCTCCAATCAGCCAGCAATAAATGAACGCTGACTCCTTAGCATCAAGGAACAAATCTGCCCACATGCCCTTCAACAATGACCTGCTTCTTCCCAAAAAGCCCAGAGAGCAGGCAGGGCCTGTCGCTGCCTTCTGCAGCTGTAGGGGCCCGCCGCTGTGATCCGTGTTAACCTGCCAGAAGTCTGAGACGCTGTATATGAAGCATGAAATTGTGCTGTGGCTATCCTTCTTCCTGGTCCAATCCCTGGGCAGTAGGGCTCAGCTTTGTGCAGCTCTGAGGAGGGTAACTGAGGTGAGAATCCAAGTGAACATGGCGGTTTCAAATGCAGCAGCTGGTCTTGAGTGGAACTTTGTATGCACCGACTGACACAGTCCTTTGTCAGAATGAAAATAAACATATTAGACAAGCGCACAACAAAACAGCTGGTTTAATGAAAGGCTCACATTTTTATATGTTTGATAAACCTTATGCCAAAATGTGTGAGTCTTTGTTATGTTTCAATATGTTCTGTAAGTAAAGAGCTGTGGAGGTCTTCCAGGATTTTCAGTTTTGAAACGATATAGTCTGTTTGCTGTTGTAGACATAGTTGATCCTCCACAGATACAGCTATGGTCATGAAAAGCAACATACAGGAATTGGCTCTCCTCAGCTGTTCACTCCAGAGGATTTCAAGAAAAGTGTTCTCTGTTGATTTATGCCAGGATTTTCTTTGTTAACATGCTAAATATCCATGATACTTTGCCTATACAACTTCAAATGGAACAGGCATATTTCTGCATTTCGTCTGTTTTCAGTTGAGGAGCAGAGAGACTGTATCCTATTATCCTATTACTGAAGTGTCTCTCCAGGATCTGGAATACCCTATCTATTGCACACGTAATGAGAGAACATTAGTACCAGTTGAATGAACACACTCAATCAATTCCTGAATTAGATGAAGAGAGAAGTACCAGTGTTTAGATTAATATAAGACAATGACCAGTGTGGAACCTCATACCTGTGAACATTCTTAACTGATCCCATCATGGCTTCCACCACCCCTCCAGCCGCTTCACTTCCTGATTGGCCGCGTATTAGTTGCGCTCAGGGCACTTTGACCTGGATGCACCAACATCTGCTCCTAGCACACAGAGCACCCCCCCCCCCCCTGGTTTTCTTCCATCCAGTCAACATGAGCCTACAGCTTCTGTCATCAATCCATTCCTCACAACCTCCTCACAGGGGGATAGAGAGTGGGGGGTAGAGCGATGGTTGAAAGATATGGAGGAACTGCTTTCATATCAAAAAATAACTATACATTTCATAGTGATGAAAACAGCATTGCAACCCTGGTGCAGGTGGTGCTAATCTAAACATAGCTGCATAGATTATACACTCAGTAGTATGAGTGATGGAGGCCAGAAACTATGAGAGACATGAGAGAAACTATGCGAAATTGAGCAGTGTTTACCAACCCCAAAACCAATGCATCCTGGTCTTATGCACAGGTCTCCAACCCAATCTGGTCAGAAGCTAGCCTAGAAATCTAGACGCACCCTAGCGGCGGCAAATTAATTTGCTCAGCCTGTACGTCTAGTATCGAACCATAGGAATTTCTATTGGCTTAACACCGTGGATGTTCTCCAATCACAGCGCTCTATTCCGTTAGAGAGTCTTAAGGCGGGCTTAACAGGATAACGACAGTCCTGTGACGGTGAACAACAAGGAAGGTGGCTATGGCGAAGAAGAGCGGTTGTTTGAATCAGCATTGGCGTCAACTTTGGAGGAGTTGGACTTGTGCTTTTCTTTGAAAGTTGAGCAACACAATGCACTTAAGTCATTCCTTTCTAAGAAGGATGTGTTTGCCGTTTTGCCTACCGGATACGGATATGGTCGTAGCGCTGGCCTATTGCATGCCTAGGCAGTTTGAAAGACAATTCTCTGCCCGCCCCTTGGATTAAGCGAGGTGAATGATTCGATGCCAGACTATACATCTCAATGATATAGGATGGCCCCGCCAGGCTAGTCAGAAGCTGTTTCAGTGGGGTTTATGTGGTGCAGAGGGGGTGGGCGAGGGGTGCAGAGGGGGTGGGGGAGGGGTGGGGCTGGAGCGCCCGGGCAGGCGGTGTTACACAAGAGCCGTGAGCGCTGATAGAGCTCTCTATCCACTCAACAAGACAAACACAGGAAGCAGGCGGGATCAGAGGTCACATTCATCAACTTTCTCAGATAAAGTTTTCCCAATTCTGTCACACAACGTAAAACCAAAAGTCAATGCACTCAGGCACACAGGACTGGGGAAGAATCAATGTTTGATTAATAACAACATCACTGGCGTGCACTTCAGGGTCAGTGGGGAAAAGGCTTTTGGGTAGATTTAGTGATGGTGGTATGACTTGGCACCGAGTCTGATGAGAAGGACACAATAGACAAAGAGAATTGATAGCTGGAAATGTGAGGACTTTGATGGTAGCTGGAGAGTCATTGCAGATTATATAAATCTGTAAAGGACGTTGGCCTGTAGCAGTCCATGTGGCAGCAGTAGCAGCACTTGCTCCAGAACTGGGCAGAATGTTCCCGGGAGAGCGTGAGGAATGTGCAGCTCCGGCCTCCCTAAAGGACCCATCCCACATACGCAGGGTAGCTCAGGTTGTGGGGCTTAAAGTGGATTCGGAGCACGGAGGAGTAATGGTTACAGTTGTACTCCCATACTCCCAGACCCAGAGAGGTTTCATAATAAATTCAGTGAATGCATAAAACCATGATCCAAATAAATACACTGCTCAAAGGATGTGTTGCATCGAGTTTGAATCGAAATCTACCAGTTGTGAGGGTAAACCCATGCATTATTGTGAGTTTTCTCCACAACAAATCATTGTAATAGTTTGTGTCACAGCAGCCTTGAGGGTCTTGAGTGGACTTTGGAAAATCTGTGCAAGCAACTCTTTCTGCATAATATTATAAAGGCTCCATAATTCATACTCTCCACCACTGGCAAGCATCCTTGTTCAAAAATGGCTACTGATGTTGTTAGTGGAAAAATTACTAGTGTATACTGGAAAGTACCTATGAAAAGTTTTTTTCAAGTATGCAAATGTGTCCAGATAACAAGCTACTTGCACTCAAAAAAGATACTTAGAAATACTTGATAATACATAGGAGGTCCAGAATAGCTTTAAATAGCTTTTGTTGGTAAAACTGCATTGTTCTAAAGCTGTCAGTAAGTAAGTATAAGAAAAACTAAAAGTCTTTTATGCATTAATGCCCACAGCGTATTAGCATATAATTTAAACTGAAAATTTGAACATCTTGAGTTGCTGAGAGTCTTACATTTTTCATGCAAAGTCTGTTATAATATACAACGTTTAAATAAGCAGATGTCAAAAGACAAAGATGGCATGTAGCCAACAAATAGTTTAAAGGAACCTCTTAATGTAATATGTTTCATAAGGACGTCATCAATTATTTATTTAATTTATTTATGATGCATTCCACAGCTGGATTGGATTATATATAAAAAATAGAAATGGTAATTTAAATACATTACATTGAAATTTATGAAGGGAGTATTCATTAGTAGAACATCAAAGGTCCTCCTGTCAACAGCAGATGCAATGTAAGTTGTAAGTGGTAGTTGTAGACAGGGACGGACTGGGACTAAAAAAAGAAACCGGACTTTCTAACAAATAGGCCTGCTACCATTCGCACGCACATACACATTAGCCATCTATCATGATACAGTCTCAGAATATTATTATGCCAGTGAAAGTATCACATTCAAAATAGTCAGTCAGATTTGACAAAAATTATCATTATTGATTAATGATTATTATCTTGCCTTCATTATAAGTAGCCTAAACCAACAGGGACGTCATATACCATTATGGTAAATGGGGGTCTATCAATAAATGGCCTTGAGTGTCTGTTCATCTTTTTAGGACTAATAAAAATTGCACATACATACAAAGTCTGCAACTTGGTCAGGATGGTATGGTGGCCGACAGGTGCAAACGACGTGCAACTTATGACAACAGATGCAAATCAGCAAAACACTTGCAAACAGATAAAACACAACCAACTAAAGAAAACATCTTCATCTTCATTTGACAACACCTGCACATCATTTAGAAAACGCGATACAAATTCAGACAACATTTACATTTTGTGCCAGGACAAAAAAAAAAAAAACTGAAGTGCCATTACCGTACCAAACTTTCTGTTGAAATGGATGATGTGCATGGCATCTATCGTGCACATGAGGGCACCCCGACCTGAACGCTTCAAATCATCAGGTCGGACCTTCATCTCCCCTTCTTGCTCCCTGAGAATGTTTCAAATTCTGGTTGTTTAACACACCATCTTAACATAGTTTGAGACGGACAGAAACACTATAGCCTGGCCTGTCTTCTGACTCACATCAACATTATTCCGTGCATTATAGGCCTACCACATTACACTGCTTGACTTTGTTTTGTTTTTTGTTTTGTTTTTTCAAACTGTATGCGTCAAAGACACAGAGAGAGCAGACACTGATAAAGGTAACACAAAACTAAGTTTTTTCCACGGAGATGTTTTCAAAAGCTGATTTTCTTTTTTTTAAATTCTTGTTAAAGGTTCTCTAAGTCTTGTTACGCGATTTCTAAGCTAGAACATTTTTTGTGACATACAGCAAACATATGCTCATGATTCACTGTAAACAAACCCGAGGCTTCTGGAATAACAATGATAAATTATAACTGATAGTGCAGACATGGGCTACTGATATGCATAAGTGAAACATATTTATTTGGAGTGATACATAGTAGACACTGACAAGGCTACTTGGCTGATGAAGCATATTGAGCCAGGCCGACAGCCGTTCTGGACTTTTCCCGAATGTCCAGATTGCCAGTCCGCCCCTGGTTGTAGGATTGAATACAAGGGTAAGTGTGTGTGTGTGTGTGTGTGTGTGTGTGTGTGTGTTTGAGACAGAGAGAGACAGAGAGAGAGAGAGAGAGAGTGTGTGTGTGTGTGTGTGTGTGTCTTTGCCTTCGTGCTTGTGCAAGTTTGCCTGAGCCAGTCACTTTCCTGACACATTCCACATGGAATCATTCATTTTCCCTCATTTATCAAATGGACCAATGGACCCACACTGACAGACAAGGAGAGCAAGAGACAGGGACCAAGAAAAGAAATATAAGAAGAAAGGACAACTTGACACAGAGAGAGAGAGAGAGAAAGAGAGAGGAGAGAGAGACTGCCCTATTTTGAACAGGTAAACAGCACAGCACACTACTGTAAGTGCTGACGAGGGAGCCGTTGTGTCAGCCTTGTGGTGGGGAGGTATGTTCTGGTCCTCCCTCCATGGCCAAACAGTCTTTCCCACAACCTGTCTGTCTGGCCATGCTGAAAAAGAGGTTGGCTTGGTGAGTGAGGCTAAGCGAACAGCATTCCCAATGGATGTGAAACTTTATACACACAGCGCAAGAAGCCGTCTTGTAGCACAGTCTCCAGTGGAGGTCCATTGAGGACTCCCCTGCTGTGTGAACCTTGAACTGTGTGCGCTCATGAAAACAGAGCCGAGCCGCCATTCCCATATGTGAATAAGGAGACAACTTCCGTTCGCATCCCTGGAAACCGCCTCAAAAAAAGAAAACAAATGACCTCATCGCTTCTTTTTTGTGTGTGGCTGGTGCAGAAGAGGTAAACTAGCCAGACACAGTTTACTCCCAAACCCTAAAAACAGTACAGTACCATACTTGAGCTTTAATGACTGTTCCTCAATAGAGAGGGGCTGTATTAATTTGTATTCCCAATCAGAGTGAGACCTGGGAATAAATGCAGAGGACATTTAAGGAGGCCCTTGTGTCATGTGGCCCTCTGTTCCCAAAGTTAATGTCCAAATGTCAATAAAATACTAAGATACTGTAAGTGGCATTTACTGTGTTGTTGCTACTGTTGTCTATTGGCACCGTGCACCCTCTTCAACTTCCTAATCAGATCGAATGGGGCATGCTAAGGATTCAGCCCTATATCTGACAGATGAGCCACATGCACAGCAAATAGCCAAACCCTTCAAAAAGTGACATCACATTCTTTACTGACCAACATGTCGTACTCTGTCTGTGATAACGTTACAAACGTATGTGCAAACAAAGACTGCGCTAATAAATTAAATATATAATTAGATGTACCGCAGAGCGGTACAAAATATGACCGACGCCCAGTCCAGCACATTTTTTCCACAAAAATAAATCACGCTGAAAGGCCTATATGATTCTAACTGTATCACTAAATTGCATTATCCACACTCAATTCTCACTGATATCTACTAGACAACAAGTACCAAAACATGATTAGTTCATAGATTTCACATGTAAAATTCATTTTATACAACCCCACCTCCATCTTGCCTGTTCATAATTCTGAGAAATTCTTGAATTGTGTGCATGTACATGTTTATGTTATGTGTGTGTGTGTGTGTGTGTGTGTGTGTGTGTGTGTGTGTGTGTGTGTGTGTGTGTGTGTGTGCGTGCTTGTGTGTGTGCCTGCGTATGTGCCTGTGCATGCAAGCGTACATATGTCTACTGTGTGAGTATGTGTCATACGTATGATTACTGTGAATGTATGTGTGTGTGTGTGTATCTGTTTGTGCACATGGGTGCACATGAAATGGGTTAACATGACCCCTGGAGGCAAACGTACGGAAAAAAATGGTCATCCTAGTCCCTACAGTTCTCAAGATATTCACAGAGAACTGTGTCTGCCCTACCCTCCTTTCGGGGGGTCCAGTCCAGCGGGGGGGCTACAGATCAAAACGAAAAACGACGGTTCCATGCTATCCATGTGGGGTTACATGCCCACCAAGTTTTGTGTACCCCGGTCTTTCAGTGTCCCGGGAATCCTTGTTGGTGTACGTCACTAAATGTACACATACATTATTTTATTGTAAGGCCCCCCATGAACGAAAGTACACAAAACTTGGCATACATTCGGAGGGTGTCATAATGATCCTACACTTTTAATTTCATGCAGTTTTGACCTTGTCAGCCAGAGATATTGTGATAAAAACACCTAATTTTTTGCTTTTTAATTTTTAACTAGGTGGCGCTATACATGAAATAAGTGGTAATGGGATGGGTTGACATGCCCCCTTAAGACCAACATACATAAAAAAGGTGGACCTCCTAGGCCTTACGGTTCTTGAGATATTCACAGAAAACTGTCTCCGGCCACCTACAGGCCAGTTGGTGTATAGTAACATAAATTAATTTATTGTGTGGCCCCCCATGAACGGAATTCCACGAAACTTGGCGTGCATACAGAGGGTGTCATAATGATCCTACACTTCCAATTTTGTGCAGTTTTGACTATGTTAGGTCACAGATACCTGCGATTACAACACCTCATTTTTACTTTTTTGTGTTTAACTAGGTGGCCCTATACATGAAATGAGTGGTTATGGAATGGGTTGACATGGCCCCTTGAGATCAACATACAAAAAAAAAATGGTCCTCCTAAACCCTACAGTTCTCGAGATATTCACAGAAAACTGTATCTGCCCTACCCTCCTTTCGGGGTGTCCAGTCCAGCGGGGGGGCTACAGATCAAAACGAAAAACGATGGTTCCATGCTATCCATGTGAGGTTACATGCCCACCAAGTTTCGTGTACCCCGGTCTTTCAGTGTCCCGGGAATCATTGACGGAAATTTGGACATGCGAAAAAGAAAAAAAGAAAAAAGAAAAAATCTGCGTGGCGGTCATAATAATATATAATAAATTAAAAATTGTGTGCACAAAAACGTAGGCTTTAGTTAACAATCCAGAAGGAGGTAGTGGAAACCGGTCATTGCAACAGAGCCCGAGTAGCCTACAGTATGTAGCCTAGTAGTTACATTTCCCCTTTATGCATGGGTCTCGATCTGGCGGTTGACACCGCAGGTGACCCTGCTACAAAGAGTAGAAGTCTGCTAACCACCCTGACCACTTAATGGTGAAAACTAAAAAGGCTTTAATTAACTGCCCATGGTTATCATCACATTACCATTATGAACTGTAATGTTACAGACATCCTGATAGTAGGCCTAGTCCATGCCAATAGCCTGATAGGTAACACGAAGTTGCCACCACAGCACAGCGAGCGGTGAGGAAATGTCGGAAATGACTAAATGTGAGCACGAAATACATATTTCAAGAGCTCAAATTAGGCCTACAACATTTTATTAATTTGAGGGCTCAATTAAAGAAAACGTGCTCACGTTTTATTAATTTGAGAGCTCAATTAACCCATTCACGCTGGATGCTGCATGACGCAACATTGACCCTCCCGCTGGATGCTGCGTAGCGCAACATTGACCCTCCCGCTGGATGCTGCGTAGCGCAGCATGCTTTTTATGTCATGTTTCTAGGTGCTACAGAGGCTTAGATATTAAATTTTGGTAAATGTTGACAATTTTTAGTATGTTTTCAGAAAACCCTCAGGAAATAAGGTTATTTAGTCTAGAATGCCATAGGATTCTATAGGCGTTTTTAGCAGGCATTTTAGGAGTAAATGGGTTAAAGGAAAACATGCTCACAAATGATCATGACCAGAAAAGTCCTGACTAATCCACCCACTCGGGCACATTCTGTCCCACTGTCTATCTGTCTCACACACTCACAGGCACGTTATCAATGCAGGGGTGTTATCTATTTCTCACTTAACATTTGAACTGAATACACGGAAGCTGAAACTCCAGAACCCTGTCTATCAATGACCTCTGACCCTTCCTTGACCCTCAGCTTCCTTTAGTTGCAACATATACCCTTAGGCCACTGAAGACTAATAGGCTTTACCAGTGAGGTGTAATTCGCCTTTGTTTAATTATGTTTGCTTTCGACATAATTTATATGGGAGAAGACATATAGGAATCTTTGAGTTGACATACTGTATGAGATACCATTAGTATCTGTTTGAGGTAGAATGGAAATGCTCCAGTAACTGAATTTACTCACTTGTCATTCTGCTGCTGAAAATTGGAAACAGCTTTTGTTTTTATTGGAGGAATTTGCCACGACTAGGGTAGCGCTCCACAAATAAAGCCTGACTCCTCAGATAAGCCCGTTTTCCATGAAGCGAGAGTGGCAGGCGTGAGTGGAAAACCAAATGCCTGGTGTGGTGAGACCCACTAACACACACAGACACACACACGCACACACACACACACACACACACAGAGACACACACACACACACACACACAGACACACACACGCACACACACACACACACACAGACACACACACACACACACACACACACACACAGACACAGAGACACACACACACAGACACCACAGTGGGAGGTCAGGCTGCCAGAGATGTCACCTCCAGCCACGCGACAGAGACCACAGAAGGAACCGGTCCACTAAACGAGCCGAGGGCAAGCCGAGACCAAGGACGAGCCGAGGGCATGCCGAGACCAGACGAAGGAGATGAGAGACGAGAGTCAGGACGGACGTGTGAGGTCTCTGGCTCTACGCAACCTCATCTGTTTCAGTCTGTTTACAGGCCTAAAAGGGGGCAGAGGTGGGATGTGTGTGTGTGTGTGGGGGGGGGGGGGTTTACACCAGCCTCCAGGTTTATAGCATGTAAGCAGGCCTCTGCGCCCTGACAGCCTAATGCCCCAATAATCCCTCCCTGGCTAAAGGAATTTACTGCGCCAGAGGTCATTAACCTGAATATGTGTGTTTAGGCCTAGGGTAGGAGTGTGGCAGTATGCAGACTCATGATGAGAACCTCTGGCTTGGTTTTTGCTTGGTGAGGTGATTGGTTAGGATATTCTAAAAGGATAGGAATACGATACGATAGGAATATTTTAGGTTAAAATACGAAGTCTAACTGGTAACTTTGATGGTCTTAAAAGAAAACATGCTCTAGGAACCCAAACTTTTGTTTCACTGTTACTCATCATTAAAACATGCATTTGATTTGTTTTTGTATGAGTGTGTGTGTGTGTGAGGGGGGGGGGGGTGGGGGGGGGGATTAATAGAGCTAAACAGAGCTCCCACAGTGTTGTGGAATTAATTTATTGTGCTGGACAATGTAATGGATTACAAGATCATATGTTGACTGATGAGGGACACCGTTTTAGGGGATGGGCCAGACATGCCAGATGTAAGCACACAGATCACCATAGACAGAGAGGGGAGTTTCCCATTCTTTGTTAACAGAGTGAAGGTATGCAAGTAAACAGACACTGACAGAGAGTTTTAATAAACTGTTATGAAAATAATCTCATATCAGCTTTGACGTGGATGCTCTCTGGATAGTATGAGTCATGTTTGGTGGAAACTGTCTCAAACAAAACCTCCCTCTGTGCTTTGTTTGTTCTTGCAACCTTAACATGCCGTCCCTTAAACAGCAGTTATAACTGTGACTCCCTTTGTAGGATACAATTCTCTCAATAGGCCTAAAGGAATGTAACAAGCCTAACACCCTTGAGTGACTATCGACTACAGAGAAACAATCAGGGAGGGAAGAACCAATGTTCAGGGAAGGTAAATATGTCATTTTTTCAGTCGCCGAGAGTTTTTTCTTCTTGAAAAAAAAAAGTGCACAGCATCAAAGGTTTCCACTAAATCCTACGAATTGCTGTGTGGATGAAAAAACTAATCCATTATGCCATTCTTCTAGTCCGCTGAACTAGTTTGCTCTCTGCCAAGAGCAAACAGCAGTGTACGTGTCAAACAGCACCACCAAGCACCAAACTCCACCTGAACGATGACGCCCAACGTGCACACACATCACACTTTATAAATGCTCTCATACACTACTATGGTGATGTCAATGGCAAAACCGTTGAGTCCGCTTTAGATTTAGATATTTTCCATTTTGACAAACCGTATCATTACATCTCAAATGGATCATGCTTATGGGAGACAGGGACACAGATCTGTTATGGGTCAAGTTGTCAAAAGTAAGTTATCTCGCTGAAGGAAATGTCACACCTCTTGAGTTCAGTATGGGTTGGCTTCACATCAAAATCACCAAACTCATAATCAATCATAGTCAGTCTGTTCTGGAGTGTGCTTTTTCAGGAATGCCACAGAGGCCCGACATATGCAGTGTGTTGCAGCACACTCACTCACACAGGCCGGCCAAAGTTTGAGATGAAATATACCTTTTCCCATGGAACAGGGCACGCACATCATGAGCTAACATATGGAGCTCTGGGTGATACACACATAAGTATCCCACAAGTAAGGCCCTCTGTGGCGGCGTGCTTAATTAACAGCAACATCAAATCTAGAGCGTGGGAGGTCTGCACATGTTTGCACCACAAAGAGCCACTCAGAGTGGCTCTCAGCAACATGTCAGCAGCAACACCAATTATCCTGCCATTGACTCTTCTTGTGTGTATATCGTGGGCCAGAGTTTCAAACATTTTCCTCTGGCATAGGCCAAAGTAAGTAAGTGAGTAAGTAGAATTTTAGTTGTATTCAGTGGAGCCATTTGTTTTGCAGCAATGACACTTGATAACACAATAACAGCCTTGCAGATCTCCTGTGTGACGGCTCCCTCTGCTGGCTATAATGGATGCACACATTCAATAAATAGATGTTTGGTTAATCAAATTGGTGAAAAAAAACACTAAATATACTAAATATAAACACTACAGAGAAATGTAAAACCAATCCAAATTCTGTCTACATCTGATATGAGAGCAGTCTCCCTGACAGGCATTGGGGCACATTGGGGGATGTCAACAATGATTTATTGGTCCGAGCATGCTTGTCTTCTGAAGGGGCACTTTCTCAGGGGCCTGTGCTGCTGGGAACTGACTGTCCCTTAGGCCCCACCAGTTGCCCTGGCCTGTCTGAAGTGAGATTGCCCATAACCCAACATTCTCAGGACCAAGATAATTACACACAGGCTGCTAGAATCTAAAAACACATATACAAGTAAACACGAAGGTTCATACAAGCTGCACAAATCAACTTGTACATGTGCATACACTCATGCACACACATGCATGCCGACACGGCAGGAGCACATGCACATACTCGGAAACTGCTATGAGCTCACTCGGTCTGGGGCAGTTAAAGATCTGAACTGGGGTCAAGAATGTCCTCTGGCTTAATCCCACACATCCTGTGCACTCTGCACCTCTGCCGAGCCAATGGTTCTGGGACTATAGTTCCACTCTGTAGCCACTAGGGTATGTAGTTGTGCAAGTTATGCTCCCGTGTGGTGGCAGACAGTGGGAGAGATTTGAGCCGGATCTGTGTTGGGTCAGGCGTTGCAGCTGATCCAGCCCAACAGCTATTTGGGCTGACATAAGAATTGAGGGGAGCCTGTATACCTTGATAAATTATACTGCAAGTGCAGTTATTTCACACAGTACAAGACTTTAGCGCAACACTGCTCCCTTGTCTGTTTCTAACTCTTACACTGTACATTCATGCCTGCTGATCACTCTAAACTGTTGATTCAGCCATAACTCCAGGGCTGAGAAGGTCAGTAAAACACACTTTGGGTTGCTAATATGACCTCATCTGGGATTAATGTGCTACTCAATTCACAGTCTTGCAAGCCACATAGCTGAATACTCTCTGGGATGAACGATTACAGACATGACTACACTGCATTTGCATGATGCAGGGAAGTTTCACAAATTTAGTGATAATGCTTGCCAATGATAATTGCTGCTGTGCAAAATGTTGACTAAAACCTCGCTGTTGCTCCTGCAAAAAAGTGCATATGTACATTGACTTTGCTGACGTGTCTCAGCTGGTTTTGGGTTCTCAACAGAAAGGCGTGAACCAATCCAGGCCACACCTGAATATGGTAAGAAAGTCATAATGGCGGCCTGTTCTGCTTGCCTACTCTCTGACGTCCCATCTCAGAGGGAGACAGAAAGACAGAGGACCCTGACAGTAACTGCCTCTGAAACAGATCTTCCTCAGATCATGCTCAGATCCTTAGGCTACAATCTGGGGGAAATGTGTGTCTTACGGGGGACGCGTAAGCGTTGGGCATGGTAATATTTTTGCCATGTGTTCAATATGTTTAGCCAGTTACTCAGCATCTGTGTTTGCAGAATTACTTTTTGGGTCTATTTTCAGAAGTGAGCCACCGATCCATTTTAATGCATCACACAGGGGTCGTAGCAAGCCAGCTGTTGTTTTACCTCATAAAAGGCAAAGTTGGCCCACTAACACCTATCTGCTAGCCAGCTGGTTCAGGCCGTGTTTTCTCACACATGTACGTGTATGGTAACCATGACTTCACTCATCATGGAATGCACAACATTAACACAACCTTGTGAACTGGCACACAAGATGTGATTAACACATTTTAAAAGTGTGATTTTATTTCACTTTGACTCACTATAGAAGATCCTTAAGTCTCCATTATATGCCAACCATTTGCCATGCTTAATTTTAATCATATGCTTGGGCAACACATGGCAAATTAATGTTGCATTCTATTAATACAACAAAAACAACTCAACAAACCCTAATCAAACCAACAGAAGTTACATTAATATGACTAATGCCATATCAATTTCACCCAGGCCAGCTGGCCCTGTTGGACGGCAGCAGAGACCCACACATGGTCTGGAACTGGCCGCGGGCACCCCGGAAGAATGCCCGTCTTACAGCTGCGGCCTTGAAGACGTCTTGGGGCTCCAAAGATAGCCGGGTGTCCGCTTGCAAAGAGCACTAGCACTACAGGGTCGGAGGACATTTATATTTAGCAAGACGACTGCTTGGGCTGCCTCTATTTGAGCGCCCTGGTGTAACTTAAGACGGGTGCCGTGTCTTCAAACGGGCCATTAGAAGAGAGAGCATAGCCAAATAAGGGCCAAGAGTTCACACAGTCCGCGGGACGGAGGGGTAGGGGGTTTTACTGGAGCAGCGCTGAGAAGAAGCAGACCACCCAAATGGCCACGAGTGGGCGATGCTGCAACACTTTTGAAGAGATGTCACAGTCAAGACAAACAGATTTAACTAAAAACGTTCTGTCGTTTTAAATGGATGTGGGGGGAATGAAGAAGCAATGTTTTTCAAATGAGATTTCTGTGAAAATATTTTGTCAGATGAGTGGAATATTTTAAAACAAATAGATTTATTAAAAACCTTGTGTAATATTACCATAATTATTACATCAGTAAGGGTTTAATATAATAGGAGAAAAAAACATTCAAAGCAAATCAGTCTTGGCCTTTTGGTATTTTTGTCATTCAATAAAGTGCCACTATTCCAAAGTCTCTGATGTTCCTAAGTGTGCTATCTGCAGCTGTTGGGAAACCCTTTTGAGAGAGCATGTGTTAGGGTGAGTGTTAAGACTCCAGAGGGGTTGACTATAGACCAGTGAGGTTGCACATAGCAAGGAAGCACTGTAGGCAAAACTATACAACATTTTGCCGTTTCTTTCACAGTTTTACAGTTCCTTTATGTCTAGATGATGGTCAAGATGTATAGGAGCTTTTGAAGTAAACTGGCACAACTGGGGGTGGAGATGCGGGAAGTTAGAAAGTAAGACATTGTGTAGTAGGTAAGGAAAGATCATGGTTCATACTAATTTAATAACAGATTATAAAATGCAAGATAAAAGATATCCGCACACTGACTTACATGCGGACATCTTTTCTCTTGTTTTTCTTAGTATCCGGCAGCTGTTGAGATATATAGATGTGCGTGCATTCCTACACTTTGTCAGGGATTATAAAAAACAGCATCGATACAATTGCTGAACTGAAGATGCAGGCCTGGTGTTCACACATAAAAACACCTGCAGATAGATACTCACGCTCACATTACTCCCCCCCCCCACCCTCCCTCAGTCTGACACACACACACACACACCTTGTATAGATTGTGTACCATGTGTAAATAATGAGGAATAATAAATTGAAGTGAGGAAAGCTACAGTTTATACCATGTTTTCATTTATTTGGACAAATGCACTATATTGTACAGCATTAAATCAACAGTTCTGAAATACTGAATAGAATAGATAACACACACTTTGTACATTAATATGGATTGTGTGTTCTAGCCTATGAAACAGAATGAAAAAAGACATGTGGATTGTTTTAAGGTGGATTGGATTATAGTAAAAAATAGCCTTAATAATTAGGAGCTTTTCAGAGAAGCTCCAGTTAAATTCCTTTAAACATCATCCTTCTTCTGTCAATGCCATGTCACCAGTGCTCTTGAAGAGACCACAATCTGAATTCAGAGGAAGACAACAAAATTTTTAAAATTTAATTTACATTTAAATTTTCCACAGCGATTGCATATCATCAGTTACTAAGCAATGCTATATTGTCAATTATTAACAAGGGGACAGGATACTCTAAACATTTTTCTGCATAACACTGGCTATAGCACCAGATAGGGGGGAATATTACACTATTTTTATTATCAGACATATGTTATTATTTGACAAAAATGTTAGGATAATATAATAATATAATAAATATAGTTTATTGTAAGATTGTGGAATAAAAACTATTTTTTCCAACTTTTCATTTATTTGGAGGACACTTTTATGCAAGGACATTTACAAATGTGTTAAAAATATAAGTCAAACTGCTGTCTCCTGTACTCCTATTATAAAGTGTCAGTGTCAGCTTGTCTGGGAAGGACGTTTGGTTCTAACTGACCATCAAGGTAGGACAGGCATCCCTCTAAGGTCAGCCATGGCGACTGGTAGTGACCATTAAAGCAACTATTAATTTTGAAGTGTTAACCTACCAGTGGATGGACTAGGGATGCATGTTAGAAACAGAAAAAAAGTCCCAAATAGTATCCGTTGGATATCAGAGGCATAATTAGTCACACACTAACAAAATACTTTTGACCCAAAGAATAGTCCCAAATAGTATCCGTTGGATATCAGAGGCATAATTAGTCACACACTAACAAAATACTTTTGACCCAAAGAATAGTCCCAAATAGTATCCGTTGGATATCAGAGGCATAATTAGTCACACACTAACAAAATACTGTTGACTGTAGTCCAGGACTGTCGTAATTCATGTAATTGTTATGGTATTGTAGCTGCAATTAGAAGAGTTCAGAAATATGTGTGACATACATATGCATTTAGTACCTTTGCCAAGTGTGTGACATACATATGCATTTAGTACCTTTGCCAAGTGTGTGACATACATATGCATTTAGTACCTTTGCCAAGTGTGTGACATACATATGCATTTAGTACCTTTGCCAAGTGCCAAGGAAATTTACGCCTCAGCGCCCTCAAACCTCCTCTTCCTGCCGTCCATGCCAGCCTTGTCCTCAACGTTCTTACGCCAGTCACCAACAGTATCTCCAGACTAGAGGATTTTCACATAAAGCAGAATTCATTTCCCCCTCATTCTTCCCCCTCCACTTTTTCCATTCCAATAGTTTTACAACTTGATGCAACTAATAGGTTTATTTACCTCATCTTTGACTTCTTTTTTGACTTGCTTCAGGTTGGCTCTCAGGTCCAAGTTCACCTTGTGCTTGGAGCCCAACAGAGCCTGAAGCATCTGATCTGCAGACATACGTACTTTCCTCAGAGCTGGCTTCTTGAACTTGCCCTTCAGGTCAACCACTTTGAGCTTCAGATCATCAATCTGCGTCATGAGAAAGTATGTGTCAATCAACCAACATAACCTCTGGTGAGATTTTAAATAATGGTCATTTGGTAATTCCAACCCATTTTACCTCCTTGTTGGTCTTGGCAACCTTGGCCTCTGTGTCATACCTCTCCTCATCAACCTTCTCAATGGTCTGGTGGATCTTCCTGACCAACAGCTGTCAAAAATAACACCAGGCCTCAATTTAGTCAACAGAGAAGCCAAGCCATAGAGGTCTAAATGGACTTAAACATGTTCTATAGTGCAATGTACCTGCAGTTCCTCCATGGATCCTGGCAGACTCAGGGAAGGGCAGTTTTGGGCCATGTATTCCTCCTTTGCCTCAGCCAGCTGCTGGGTCTCTGCCTCCAGTATGCCCTGAGCAATCTGGAGCAGCAAGCTCTTTAAGGAAAGCGGAGAGGAGGAATTACTATCACAGACTTGGATAAATGGGTAGAGAGATTCTCAAAGAAGTTCAGAAGTTAATGTGTTGCTCTTGCCTACCTTCAGATAATTCTTGCGGGATGAGGTCATCTTTTTGCTACTGAGGTAAACATAAACAGCACAGTAGAGAATACAGATTAAATTGTCTCCAAATCAAAGTCAATATTGAATGAATTCTTATTCACGTCATACTTACTCAGACATCTTGGCTGGTTTTGGATCTCACAGCCTGTGTAACGAAAGGAAAAAAAAAACATCATGTCATTTACAAAGTGGGATTTGAAGTTTCATTTTAAGCTAAACTACTGCTTTTTTGCAGACTTGCTTTTTAGACACCTGTCTCATTCCATCAGTCCACTGAGGGGAAACCCTATCCATTTACTGTGGGGTGTTCTCACTGGGGAGAGGCGTGCACTCTGCACCCTGCACCTAAATTTGGATGAGTTGGGTCAGGTGTCACGCCTTCCATCTGCTAATTTACGACACATTCCGTTTTAGAATGTCATTAACACCTGAAATCCTAGGCCAGGCATGCATCTTTGGCCGGGTTGAGAAGAGATCACTTGAAAGGCCCACTAAAATAAGACCGTATCATTCAATCAGTGGAGGACAAATCATTACAGACACATACTACAAATGTGTTGTGTAGAGTTTTTTTTGTTGTTAAAATCTATACAATTCTGGAACCATGGCCTCTGTACAAGAGCAACATACCAGAGTCCAAAAGCTGAGCGTAAAAACTGAAGCTGGTTTAAATTGATCAATCAATGATGAGCCAATCAATCAACCAGTCAACCAATCAATCAATTGATCGATCAATCAATCAACCAATCAATCAATCAATCAGTCATAATCATCTTTGTCAATTGTTTATCAATTATACAATGATAAATATACAGTGAGGCTCATATGTTTTTGAACCATGCTAAAGTTGAATATAAGAGAATATAAATAGGAGAGGAATATAAATAGCCTGGTCCTACCAGACTCTCATACATTTCATAATGTACAGAGAGTCTGGCCACTTTCCATTGCCAAGCGTTAACTTCCTTGAAGGCGAGTACTCTGTTGAAGTTTAAAACTATTGGATCTGCCCAGAGCCACTCTGGATCTGCCATAACCAATCCCTAACGTTTGGTCGTGACGTATGTCTGGCTCAAACTAGCGCACGACCTCAACGTCATCGTTCTCAGCCACTCCCTCTGTTTGCTGATTGGACCTGCAGATTTTTGCAGGAGAAAACCCGCGAATATACCGCAGACCCAGACGACGTACTGAAGGGAAATGAAAATTGAGCGGAAGTACGTAGGAGGGCGGAGCCAGGCTAGAATGTAAAATCATCTTTTGGAAATTGATCTTAATGCCTTAAGTAAAAAAATGAGGAAATATCCAACCTTTAAGGATCCGATTGTCTTTGTTAATGAATAAAGTATCGTAAATAAATAAATGTTCTTCCTTAAAATACAGAGGTCATAAGTATTCACATTTGCCTTTGGAGTTGAAATAGCTCCACATCATCACATACCCTTCACCATATCTCACAATTGGCATTGGCTTTCCCTAAGATCATCTCTCAATGCAAATCAAACCAGCTATTAGGCTAACTGAAATAAAACCATGCCAATCTCTAGGCATGGTAAAGGGTATGTGATGATGTGGGGCTATTGTAATTCCAAAGGCCAAGGAAACTGTATAATTATCAGGATGCATAGTATCCTGGATCCTTGAAATTATTGGCCTTTAAAATTAAAATCTGCCTGCTTCTATGGGAATTTAACATAGGGGTGCAAATACTTATGACCCCTGTATTTTAAGGAAGAACATTATTCATTTACAAAGAAAATTGGTGGCCTTAAAGGTTTTATTATTTACAGTAAGGCATTAAGATTAATTTCCAAAATATGTTTTTATATTCCTCTTTTTAGTCAACTTTAGAATGGGTTCAAAAACGTATGAGCCTCACTGTATATGAACACATGTTCGAAGCACCATCAAAACAGATGCCTAAAATACTTTAGATTAGAAGTGTCTGAAGGACTATGAATGTGAGAGCAAAAAAAGTCCATGAAAAAAGATCCATGCCAGGGAAAAGTGTAAAATCATGTTTCCAACTACAGATCAGAAATACAGCGATGTGTTGAATTACATGCAGATAGTCATAACGGGATTGACATTAAAATCAATGCAATACAATAGTGCCTGATCATGTTACAGAACAGTTAGAAAAGGCAAAAACAGACAGTGGAGGATCTCACCTATGAGATGAAGTGAAGAGGCTGGAAACACTCGGATGAAGACTTGGCAAAGACTGGCCGGCCATGCAACAGGGACAATGGGATTTTATAGCAGGGCCTTTGACGGCTCAGCACAAAGTCAGGGACCTCTTTATGGAAGCAGGGATTCCTTCAGACCAATGGGACGGTGAGTTCCTTAAATACCTCCAGGCCTTCTTCCCAGACATTTCCCATTCTTTTAAGCGTCCCCCAAATATAGGTTCTTGGGTCAAAGGGCATTTCTAACAAAGGAGATCAATGTTTAGTACAGTATCCTTGGCTTAAAGTCAATAGGCTATTATAAAGGAGGCAGAAATTCATGTACACTTTACGTGGCTGTCTTGACGCATTACATTTACAATAATGATTGATACATCCAAGGATAATTTGAAATCTTACACTGACCTTTAACATTTAGGAAAAGAAAATGAGTCAAACTTACCATTCAGAGCGGTCGGAGTAGCCACGAAACTCCTGCCATCTCATACATGTATTCTCTCCTGAAATGCTTTTCAATTTATCTAATTACAATAACGCACAAGCCTGTCTGTCTGGGTGAAAAGGAAGTGACATGTGACACAAGTAATATGTTGAAGGGGGCAAAAGAGTGTAGTGACCTCCTGTGGTCACGTTTAATAGATATGACCCTATTCTGAGGACACCAAACTCTCCAATGACTCATTACTACCCACAGATGACCTCCATTCATGAATGAATTTCATGTTGAAAGAATGAATGAATGAATGAATGGAGGAATGAATGAGTGAGGGTGTGAGAGTGAATTAGAAAAAAAACAACAACAACATGAAAACAATATTACGGAGATAACTTAATTAACTTTATAAGACTTTTTATTATAAGATCATGATAAGCTATGAATGTGTTATGGTCATTAATGCAGTGAGGACAATGAAAGTTGAAGCAGTTCATAACCTCCAACTACAGTTTGTGATGAGACAAACTCCGACGACTAAGACTGTGTGTACAATACATGTTCTTTCAAGACACCTCTGAAGGGAAAAAAGTCCAGGAAATGTATGTCTCAATGCCCTCAAACATCTTCTTCCTGCCACCCATGCCAGCCTTGTCCTCAACATTCTTACGCCAGTCGCCAACATCTGCAGTCTGGGAAGATATGAGAGTCAGATATTATTTGGTGCCATCAAAGGACTTTAAAAACTCCTCCCTGGTTCAGTTTCTGTTTTGTATACACCTCTTCCTTTATCTTTGTAATCACATATCAGGGCTATCATCTACCCTCTGGTAGCTAAAGTTTTCAAAATAGATTTGATTTTCAATCAATTATGCCAAATAGACTTCAATGCAGGAAATAATGCTGGCTGCATTTCACCACAAAACTGCGTCTATGTACTTTTCACTGTTTATTTGAATGTTCTAATTTTTCAATCAAAAACTCACCTCTCAAATTTATGCCTCAGCGCCCTCAAACATCTTCTTCCTGCCACCCATGCCAGCCTTGTCCTCAATGTTCTGACGCCAGTCACCAACTTGATCTGCAGCCTATAAATTTCACAAATTATTAATTTGTGTGTGTGTGTGTGTGTGTGTGTGTGTGTGTGTGTGTGTGTGTGTGTGTGTGTGTGTGTGTGTGCTGTATGAACCCCGAACACTCACCTCCACCTTGACCTCCTTCTTCACCTGCTTCAGGTTGGCTCTCAGATCCAAGTTCACCTTGTGCTTGGAGCCCAGCAGAGCCTGAAGCATCTGATCGGCAGACATACGTACTTTCTTCAAAGCTGGCTTCTTCATACCTTTCAATTCTATTACCTTGATCCTCAGGTCTTCAACCTGTTAACAGTAGTATTGATATCATACATTTGGTAACCTGCTAACACATTTTATGATTATTGATCATGAATTGAATAAAATAAATACCTCTGTGGTTCCCTTGGTCAACTTAGATTGCAGGTCATATCTCTCCTCGTCAATCCTGTCAATGGTCTGATGAAGCTTCTTGCATAAATCCTATGGCAGTGAAATATGAAACAATTGTTTAGCTTAGAAATGCTAGTGCAACACTCATGACAGCCTCATGAATCATGCCTGTCAACAGATTTTGTACAGAAAAATAATAATAAGATGGAAATGAAAGGGAAACTATTAGCCTCACAAATATCAGCATTTTCCCCATCGAACACACTACTGATGTCTCTAAGTTATATGTAGCATATATGGCCACCATATCTGAGGAAACTCATTAGCCTAACTGATTAGCTTAAACTCATTAGCCTAACTGATTTAATAGTGGAACCGTCCTTAATAAATTGTTGCCTGGATTTTTCTTTGGAATGTCAACACTGGGCAAACAAGATAGTGTGCATTTCCAGCCAGCTGTTTAACATTGCCCATAGTTGGCCCCAGCTGCGGCACAACTGGCTGGAGCACCTGCACCGTACGCCGGCGACCCGGGTTCGATTCCCGCCCCGTGGTCCTTTCCGAATCCCACCCCGACTCTCTCTCCCACTCACTTCCTGCCATTCTTCACTATCCTGTCAATTAAAGGCATAAAAGCCCAAAAAATATACTTAAAAAAATAAATAAAAAAAAAACATAGTTAAAGGATGGGGAGACGTAGGGAAATGGTCATTGACCATAGTTAAAGGATGGGGGACGGTCATTGACCATATAGTTAAAGGATGGGGGACGGTCATTGACCATAGTTAAAGGATGGGGGACGGTCATTGAACACTGTCTCCCTCTACCAGTGTGGTTGGTTGCTCAATTGGTTTGCTAGCTATTGATTTTGTTCATTAGCCTACATGAACTAACAAACATGAACAACAAAACCTACCATTTCTTAAACAACAAAGCCTACCATTTCTTAAATTGTATTGAATGGGTACATAGCCTTAACCAAACATAGCCGTAGCACATGAAGTAATGGCAAGAAAAACATTAGGGTCAAGAGTTCAGCTACCCACCCCCATTAGGTTGGGTAGCACTAATAACTCAATTTAAGCAAAAAGCAAAAAAGCAAAAAGCAAATCTGTAAGATATTTTGGTGGTGAAACGCATGTTTTGTTTAGGCTGTATATCTTTATGTTGCTTCCCATGCGCAGACTGAAAACTACCTTTCAGTTGGGTTATACATCAAAGGATATAACTGAATCAAAACTTCTCACTTGGAAGTCATTGAAGATTGATTTTATACAACTGAATTCCATGACATATGTTACATCAGCTTTTGAAGAGTCTATTTCATCCTATTATATTTCAAGTTTTGGTTTGGAAAAATAAAGTTGATAGCCTTCTTGCAATATGTAAATAAAAACATTTGACCTGTCGCTAAGCCCCGACCCCCATTGTTACCGTGTGAAAACTCGGACAAACAAACCAGACTTGATTAGAAATGCATTGTGGACAATGGCAGCTGACAGTATATGAAAGCAGGCTTTGAGGACGTTTTGATCGATAAAAGGATTTACTTTCCTCCAGAAGCTATCAAAAGGGACGTAATTATGCTATGGAGGGGTGTATTCAAAACTTTAGAATACATACAAGGTGACAAGCAGTTGTGGCGAGTAGCCGTGCAAATCACTGCAAAAACCACTGACGTTAATGCTAGCTAGCTAGCTAGTGGAAGATTGATACTAAGATATGTTAGGTTACGTTAATATTTGATGTAGTAAGAATATAGTAGTTGGTTAATGAGCATTTTTATTTAGGGATTTAACAGGGAACCTGTGCCCACGTTGTTGGCTTAGTAGCCTACATTACGTCGAGCTGTTGCAAACGCGAGAGACGTCCTTTAGGCTACTGTTGATGAAAATATACCCCGTTTTCTAGCCTCTCGGGGTATCAGTATTACACGTCCCCCGTGCAAAACGTTTGACCATGGTTATCTGTCGGGGTTTTTTGAGTTAATAAACTCCATAAATAACCATTAATTTGTCATTTTATGCCTACTCCCTGTTGTTTCCTATGGAGTTGTCCGAGCTGATGTCCGAGTCCCGTTGAGGCTGGACTGTCATTGGCTCATCAGCGTTCTAAGGGTGGCGCTTAGCGACAGGTCAATTAGAAGGTAAGGTCAATACTCCACCCTGCTTGTAGGCCTACCTGGAGTTCCTGCACACCATATGGCAAGCTTAGAGATGGGCAGTGCTCGTCCATGTACCTCTCCCTCTCAGTCACAAGGTCCAGTTTCTCCTGCTTGAGCCTGTCCTGGGCAATCTGGAGCATCAAACTCTGTAAGAGAATCAATGGCACATAGAAATGAGAGAGAGAGAGAGAGAGAGAATGACAGAAATAGAGAATTGAAATAATAAGACAAAGAAGATATTGAAGAAAATTAAGAAAAGGATAAACACTCAGAAGAGACTTAAAAAGTATCTTGAGTCAATTTGCAGTTGCCAGTGCTGGGATCATATTACCTTCAGATGATATCTGCGACTTGAGGACATCTTTTTACTGGGGATTAAGAAACATATGTCTTACTGCCAAAGCAAACAGGGAAAGGCATACTATCTTAAGGGACTATGTGCAATGGGCAATACTTACTCAGCCATTTTGTCAGTTCTGTCTTGTCACAGTCTGTGAAGCATAGAAAGAACCAAAATAAAGGTTTAATTAATTTTGCATCTTGCAACTGTCTCCATCAGAAAAAAAGAACCTCCTTCAAGTATAGCAGGGGACAGTTAGATCTCTAGATCAGTATCTTAAGCTTTCAATTCGCTTACTCATGCTGTAAAACTTTGTTAATGGATGTTGGCTTTGCACAGGAACAGATAATCTCTAGTTAGGTGCTAACACATGTTACTGGCTCTCATGTTTTTAGCTTGTGCTTGAGACTGTATTTAACTGTGGCGACCTTGTTTAAGTCGGTGTGAGGGAGTTTGGAATGGAATCATTTGATCAACAGCGGGTATCATCTGTACAAAGTGACGAGGGGGACACATGATCCAGTCGCTGACTTCTAGACCATTCTTTGGATGGATGAGACACTGGGTAAGGAGGAAGCTAGTCGACTGGCTCAAATATCAAAAATAAATAAGGGACAGTGGGGGACTGTGGAAAGTGAGGGACAGAAGAGTAGCCGTGGAGACAGCTGAGCCTTTTTCAGGAGCATTTTAATACCCTTAACAGTTTTGGCTCCACTTCAGCTGAATTCGCCCTAGGTGCTATGTATGCAATAGTTAATTACTTAATTAATGAACACATACAACATATTCTATAGATTCAGTGTTTTCAATATATAGTTAGGCTTAGTGTTGATGACTTTTTACTGCACTCTCCAACAAATCAGTTAATTTCAAAGGGCTTTCCACACTAAGATGAGTGATTTAGTGAGTATGGTGAACTACATCCACAAACCATTGTAAAATTACTGATACTGAATTGCTTAAATATATGGGAACATCCTTGCATCACAAGAAATATTCAGCAATGATCAGTTATTGTTAAGCCAGACCAATTTGTTCCTCTCGAGGTTCAGGAAATTAATATTAATATACAAGTCTGAAGCCATTCACTTCTGGTTGATAAATTACAGTTTCCAGTGAATATTTTTCTCATGGACATGCATACAAACAAATGCACATACATTATATTTTGAAATATATTTCTGATTCTTTTTTAACCTAGAGGTATTTTCATCACATCCCAAGTTGCTTCATACAGTATATACAACCAACTAGGCAAAGTAACCAGCAATAATACTACAGGGAACAAATGAATGGGTGCCAAATAAATGACCATGTTATATACTGTATGGTTCATTTTAAATATCATGCATATTAGGAAAACAATCATGCCTGAGTCCCCTTTTGTTACCTTAACAAATGTTATAAAGCATATTTGCTCCAGTATAACTGTTCACAACAATCAAAACAATCAATTAGCTCAAAAACCTGAAACATAAGCCTCTATCCATCTTCAGGAAAAGACAAGCAAGACAAACAAGCAATAAATATATCAACCAGCCGTAACACCTAATACAGGATCAGACATCTCACCTCAGAAGAAGAAGCTATAACTCCTGGGTTACACTTGACAGGACGAGGGCAGATGACTGCTACTGGCACTTGTCGATACAGAGATCTAGTATATAAGGCTGGCATTCAATATCCTTCCCTCTTTATGGTAATGAATCCCAAGACAGCGGCCATGCCAGTCCCCAGAAATATCTCTATGCTTAATATAGTCAAAGAAGACAACCAATATCTCCATAAGCCTGTCATATTAGAACAACTTCATGTAAGCTGAAACAAACATTATGATTGGGACGTTCCATAAATCATTGGCACTGACAACTTGCAAAAGCTGACATCCACTTAAAGGGCAGATGTTCGGTGGATTCTAACAAGACATAGCTATAATTAAAAGTGAGTTTCAACAAATGTAGAAATATAGTTTAGCAAGTATGTCCATTGTCATCTTTATTTTATTTTTATTTGTTTATACACATATACTATATATAAATATATGAAGGAATATTGCATTGCTTCATGTCTGCAGTTTTTCTAAGGAGATCTTCTACTTCACCAGCAACAGCCTTTTAGTTTATCAGTATTTTTACTTTAAATTTGCCTTAATGTCCCCTGTGGTGAAATAACAGATGGGAGAGGTAAGTTTTTTTTCTATGAGAATAGGGATATTCTAGTCGAAATGCATGACTTTTATCACTTTATTTGAACTTTGTCCATCTTAAATCATATTGTTTGTTGTACTACCTTCTATTACTACGGTCTGATTAATGTTTAAGTAGAGGTCTACATACGACTACAACTGCTACTGCTACTTACACTGACTGCTACTTACACTACTGTTGTACTAATAGCTATTGTAATAATATTTGTCTCTCAAAAGCTCACAGTCACAAGTAACTGAGCAGAGCCAGCAACACACACCTTGCTTCTTTCTGGAGTAATTTCAGTTGGCTAAGAGGGAAATCGTAATTTAACTAAACTGGGGTAGAGCTCCTTCAATTTGTTTCATAGCATGTTCAAAAATTATACCACAAAGCAAATATTAGACACTCTCAAGAAAAAAGTAACTACGTCTCTGACTGATGTAAGTCTTACATCTTAATGCATGATACATTAGTAACAATTTAACAGAAATTGAATCTTCTAACTGTAGATACTTTTGTTTCTTTCATTTTGCTTTAGAAATGCAATAGAGAGACAGAGGACAGGCAGAAAGCAGGTCAAATGTGAGGAAACAGCTACAAACCATGAAGCAAATCAACAGCTAAATACTAACTAGACTTTTGGCAAATCGATGGGATAGGTTCACTGCTTTCTCCATTTCTGTTACAGTAGTGTTCACTATTGTAAGCAGACACCAGTCCAGTAAACTTGTCATTATACCCATACAGATTGATCCATACGTATTGTTATAATCTGAATTATTTAACGTTAATCATCTAATCATACTCCACTGTGAAGAACTGCAGGGCTGCCAGAAAGTGTTGAAAAATCATTCAACCCCCTGGGTCTACACATGTATCCTGTTACTGACCATAGGGATAGTATATCTCCCTCTATGAAACAGTATCTGGGCGCTGAGAGCTACAGAGATTTAACAAGGCATCTCTTGTTAGGATGACTCCCCTGGTTGAAAACTTTCACATTTCATAAAATGTGTCTGCGCAGGTAACTGAAGCCCTATAATCCCAATGATTGATGATAAGAAAGCTCAATACCTTACTCCTGCTTTAGAGAATGTATTTAAGCAGCTCACTTAAAAAAACAGTATATACTGTGTGTGTGTGTGTCGTGTGTGTGTGTCTGTATTGTAAAAACATTGGCTTAACCTGTTCTAGTAAGCAGCATGTTAGCAGCAATAAATGATTACAATCTAAAGTGAATCAGCCAACTACTTGAAAGGCATGCAGAAACCTTGCATCCATCAAAAACAGCAAATTGGCACTGATGAAGGCTCTGCAGCATGCTAACTGGTGTTTGTTGGGAATATAGCTGGTGAAATTATGCGCTGACAGCTCTACTTACATTTGTGTGTAGGGTTCACAGTCAGACACAGACAAGAAGACATAACTACATAGTTTAGATGAACAAGCGTCTTTCACATGGCCAAATGCCATCAAAACAAACAAACAAACAAACAACACCAAGGGCTGTATTTTGCACTCTGGCGCATGGCGTAAAACTTGTTTTCCACCCGCGCAAAGTTTAATTCGGTATTTTGCACGTTTATTTTTTAAACAATGCGCCCAGGGGTGTGGCAATTAACAACCTAGGGAGGGGCCTGGCGCATTGTCTAAAAATCGCTATTGTACACCTGGTCAGAAGTCTATGGCGAGTTGTTTATATGTTATTTTAAGAGCGCATTGTCAACAGTCATATTGGCAGGTGCACGCACCATCCATCATTCATGAACGCACACCAGCACACTTCCATGCAAAACATTACAAATTGCACGATTACAATGGGAAACATAATAAGATTAAAGACATTACGAAATACTGTACATCTCATGATGAGCAGTTATTCACCATCATTTGCAAATTGGTAATGACGGTTAAAAGTGATTAGGGGAGAGGCGAGAGACACGTATGGAGCACAGCTAAAGACGCACTGTCACGAGATATAAGCAACTCCTCTGCAGGATAAATGTTGTTTTATTCAGTATTCAGTAGTTTTATTCAATATTAGGGTAAGTGTTGCTTTTTCCAGCCTATGTTTTCGATGGTAACCCATTGTCAGTTAATAGTGAAAGTAACTGCATATAACTGTCTTGTCGTTGACTGACACCTTGGTGAAGTTAGTTTCACTTTGCCAATAAGTTCAAATAATAGACGAGTGCAAATGCGTGAAGGCTATGCTAGGTTTTAGTAAAGCATGGTTTAGGAATGACTATTCCATACGGTCTTGCAAGCAGCCTCCTTCAAATGCACCGTTGAATGCCAAAATACCGATGCATTTATTTGACATATCGCGCTTTGCACCGTTAAAGGGAATGACAGATGTCATTCTCATTGGTTTAAATGATGTTACGCCCCAAACACACCCATATGACTGATTAAAAAACCTAGCAACACCTTGTTGCGCCATGCGCTCCACGTTTAATAACGAAACCCCTCCCAATGTGAACTTTTGACGAGTGACGTTGCGCTTTAGAATGTCATGATAGGGCCCCAAGTAGTTGCTTGGAAAAGTACAGCAAACTGTTGCTTAAAAAAGGTTTTGTGAACAAATATCTGTGAACAAACATTGATGGAATAGGAAATCTATGTACTGTATTTGTGTGGCTGCTTGCTTGCTTGTCTGTCCATCAATCTATCCACAAGCAGCAGGCTCTGACTGTAGAAAGGGAAAGTGTGATGAATATCATTATGACCCAGTTAAGCTGAACTGGCCTTATAGTGCACAGTATAGTCTTACACTGATATGAAAGGCAATCTTCCTATCCGTAAATATGAGACGATTATACATCTGTATGTATACAGTATGTCCACTGGACTTTAAGCAGTGTTGGGGGAGCAGTGAACTAAATAGAAACTAGTTATAGCTTCTAATACATTGTCCTATGTTACTATTCTGTCACTATGAGTCACATATTCAGACAGTGTGTTAGGAGTCCATAAACTCTCTAATTTGATCCATACACCAGTAACCTTAGATCAAGACCAGCTAGTTGCTTATCGTTACCTTCCTAAAATAATGGCATAAGTCATTTTTTTTTGCCTGAACCATCATTCAATTTTTTGTTAACTTTTTGTGTTTTCTGAAAAACCTGACCTGTGCCATTATTTTATGAAGGTGACGTTATTAAGGATTTACCAAGAATAAATGATGCTTAGTAGACCTTGTTGTATTAGTAATGTAATAATGGTTATCATGCGTTGATTCTAGTTTCTGGAAGGCAGTTCTCTGACTGATTGATATTGTATTAAAACTGTATAAAAGTTGTCATTCCTTGTATATTTCCATGACTAATGGATTATTTTTTATAAATAGGTTGAACTATTTCTTGTAGTCTTTATATATAACAATATAAAATGCTTTCCTACAGGGTATCTTATGTGTAGTCGTTGTGTGTTAAACACTTACAAACACTTACAATTTGCAGCAACCTTCAAAGTAGCTTCTGCAGCACTGACTGTAAGAAACTTTAGAAAAAAACATCCTTTAAGAGTAAATACAACAATGTCTTACTGAATATGAATGCAGGGTGGCTGACTATCTTTCTCTTGCACTGGCCCTGACCAACTGGAGAGCAGTCACCAGAATCTCCTGTTTAGAGTGATGCAGCTATTGGCATATGGAATCTAACATCTTATCTTGTGCACAACTATACACAACTGAAATAAGAAACACACGTGGGTTCAACGTTCTGCAGCTAGCTCATAAATCTTCATGGCTTAGGACCAAAATACATTTCTGAAATGCTTAACAAACATGCCACTTCTAGATGAAGGAAAGATCAGGTTGTAGTGGCTAGTTTAAAAAAAAACACTAACGATGAAGCAAAATGTACTGTATCTGTTTAGTCACACAACGGAACTTCCCTGAGATCATTACAGATTATTATTAGGCTAGTATTGTTGTTAATGTACAGTAATTGTTTTTAATTACTACTTACTAAATGGATTTAGCTCTAGATCTTAAAATGGATGCCCCCAGTTTCTGAAATGCTGACTCTTAGCAGGGGCTTTAACTTGATACATCTCAGTGTCTGTCCTGCTAGGTGGTATGTTTGAGCAATGCAATAGCAATGCAATAGCAACATTCAAGAACACATGCAAAATCGTAGCCTTAAATTTTTAGACTACAGTTCCTCTCTCATTTTTAAACATCATAATGAGAAATCACAACTGTGGACTACGCTGTAGCCTACATTTTAGTGTCCTTTAGAATGTATTGTTTGATAAGTTTTGTATTCAGTCAGAACCTAATGTCAATGCAAGCAATAGCACATCTATAAGCTTCTAAAATCACTCCCATTAAAACAACATAATGCTGGAATTGATCTCTTCCTGTGGGTTGGTTTTATATGTAACTGGTCAAATGTTATCTTCAAATTCATTTTTATGGGGTATAATTATGAGGGACATTATGCAAATTGTAGTTCTATGGAAAAGCTTCCTTAGCAGTTATCATAAAAGAAAGCTTTTATCAGTGCCAACTGTGCTCTTGATGGCTATTGGTCAAGTTTTGGCAAGTTAAAATTTTAATATTTGAGCTGAATATCATCATGAAATATGGTGAGTGGGTCTAATATCATACCTGTAGATCCTCCATAGACCTTCTCCATTTCTTGCATCATAGACTTTGCCCCTCTTTTTTATAAGATCCAAGAAGGTCATGCAAAGCATCTGCAAATTGGATATATTGCACAGTAAGGGAGGCACTGAGAACTCAGACTGGAGTCATTAAATATTGTAATTTTGTCCACAAAAAGTAGAAAAAAGTAAAGAAACTCACCATTTCAGGATTTTTTGGGGAAATCAAATATCAGGGCTATCATCTACCCCCTGGTAGCTAGTTTTCAAAATAGATTGAATTTCCAATCAATTATGCCAAATAGACTTCAATGCAAGAAATAAGGAACAAGAAAAAATAATCCCCTTGAATCTTTTATTGAATGATTGTAATCTGTCAGAAACATACACTGGCAAACAGTATAGTGGTAATAATTATATAGATACATAGATATGACATCATCCTTGACACCCCATAGTCCAAATGCTAAGAAGCATGTTCCGAGATCTCTTGAACATTGCGGGGTAAAAAGAAAGTCCTGGCAAATGTTGGCCTCAGCGCCCCCAATCTGTTTTTCTTGTCATCAGTGCCAGCCTTGTCCTCAATATTCTTACATCCGTCACCAACATCAGCAGTCTGGAGAGATATGAGAGTAGATTATTATTTAGCGCTATATCATTTGGCATTCAAAAGGCTTAACAATCATTCAAGACAACTCATATGGTTCAGTGTCAATAATGTCTACTCACCTCCTCCTTGCTGCAGAACAGCAAACAAACAGAGAAAGAGGCAGCACTTGCTGGCTGCATTTCACCACGGAGCTGCTTCTATGTACGTAACGTTTCACTGCTTATTTGAATGTTCTAAATTTTCAATCAAAAACTCACCTCTCATATTTATGCCTCAGCGCCCTCAAACATCTTCTTCCTGCCACCCATGCCAGCCTTGTCCTCAATGTTCTGACGCCAGTCACCAACATCTGCAGTCTGGGAAGATATGAGAGTCAGATATGTATGTGTGTGTGTGTGTGTGTGTGTGTGTGTGTGTGTGCTGTATGAACCCAGAACACTCACCTCCTGCTTGGCCTCCTTCTTCACCTGCTTCAGGTTGGACCTCAAGTCCATGGTAACCTTGTGCTTGGAGCCCAGCAGAGCCTGAAGCATCTGATCGGCAGACATACGTACTTTCTTCAGAGCTGGCTTCTTCATGCCCTTCATCTCTGTTACCCTGAACTTGAGCTCGGCAATCTGCGATGAGAAACAAAAGTCCTTGAGATCTTTGCCATCTGCAGAGAACCGGATCTCTCCATAGGTAACTAAGTGTGTTAATGACAATCACCTCTTTCTCTCCCTTGGCGATTTTGGCCTCGGCATCGTACCTCTCATCATCAGTCTTGTCGATTTTCTGGTGCAGCTCTCTGCACAGTTTCTGAAAACAAAACAAACGTGTACATGAACTCAACCAGCATCAAACTTCCTGGATGCACATTTCCTACAGCTACATTTTACTTCATTAGAACTCGGCTCACTTGAAACATAATGAATTCCCAAAGTGTCTCTGTTATTTACTGTGATAGTAGATGAACGCTATGTCATGTCAAACATACTAATTATGAGGGTATGAACCACATCAGAATCAAAACAAGGCTTGTTGTAGATAAATAGCCTATGGTAGTAACCCTCACTGCTGTAGTTCCTTTCACCTGGGACTTGCAGCAAGAAAGCTTATTCCTATACGTGAACAGGTGGTCCCTGCTTGGCTTACCAGCAGGTCCTCCAGAGAGCAGGAGTCTGGGATGGGAGGGCAGCTGTCACTCAGGTGCTGCTCCTTGGCAGCAGCAATGTCAGCAGCCTCATCTTCCAGCCGCTGAGCGGCAATCTGAAGCATCAGGCTCTGAGAAAGAAGTGGGGGAAACCAATTTGATTAATCAGATTGATTAATCTGAGGCATTTCTGTAGGGCCTCCTCTTGAAAAGTATGATTAAATAACTTTTAAAGCTCCCATCTCAGGTTCAGAAAGCATATTAATACTTTTACCACAGAGAGTTTCTAACTGAAGTTAAATAAAAGCTTATTATAAGACCTATTTGTGAAATAGTTAGGTATGTCTTCTAAAGCTTGATCCATCAAAAAGTATGATCTAAAATGACAGGTATACATATCCAGATTACCCCACAGAGACACAGCAACCAAATGTTTATTTGTTTATTTGCCTTATGGCGTAGTCCTGTAAGCTACAAGCTGACATGTAAGTCAGGTATAGTGTACCATACCCTGCAATAATTCTGACTCAATAATACAAACATAAAGTGAATATCTGAAAGTTTCTCCATAATTTCGCAGCAATTATGTACAAAACATTGGTGCATAAAACTTGTCCTCAGGTAATGTGCTTTCAATATTACCTTCAGATGATGCCTGCGGCTTGATGTCATCTTTTTCCTGTGTGATTACAGAATGCAGAACATTTTGTTAGAGAATGACAAGTATTTAGTATTTTTTAGCAGATTTTCTAAAATAAAGAACAGCTAAATACTTACTCAGACATCTTAGCGTCTGTGGTTGGTCACTCCCTTAAGAGAAATACAAAGAAACAGCAACTATATTTAAGTCATGGTTACAGTTGTTTTCCCTAATCAACACACTAGTACGCATTAAGCTTCACCAAGTATGGCTCCTCTTTTACACAAAGAAAGCTGGCTTCTGCATAGTAAATTAATGCATAGAAGAATGCTTAGAAGGAGAGATAAGTACTGTTGTATTGTACTATCTTTTGAGCTTTTTTCATGAATTGCAACAGCCATGAAGCAAAAGAGCAGTTTAAAAGCCAGAGCCATAATTAGAGTTCCTTTGAGTATGGGCCGAAACTATCTGATTGACACCTCAGCGTGCACAGCGACCTACTCCTAACATTAGGAGTCTTTCCACTGAAGGGGGAAAACGATGCTGCATGGGTGTAGGGTAACAAACAGGGACATAATCCCACAACTTGATGTCTTGGAGCAGCCAGGCAATCTAAAAAATCCAGGTCTAAACTTTTCCCAAAGCCCAAAAAATCTGATCTGCATTTATATTTATTTCAGATGGTTGGCCCCTGTACTTTGGGGGAAGCATCCCCTGATATATCAAACAACACAAGCAAGTGAAATTCCAAAGGCAGGGAAGGATCTGACCTGAAGCCACAGCATTTTATATATTAAAAAAACCAATCCTGATACATAGCCCTGCAAGACTTTGTAAAGTAAAGTGCAAGACTATGTAAAGTAAAAAACCTCTGGAAAGTACTCCAAATTGCCAATAAACCTGCTCAATTTAAATGTAAATGAATGCAAATTGAGTTATTATTTATAGCTTAACTGGAAAGCAGAGCAAAAATAATTGTCTAAGTGATTGGTCATAATGCCTTTCATTTATGATATTTTAGACATTACCAACCAGCCATTGGAGTCACATAGTATTCCGAAACCAAAAACATCTTAATCCATTTCATCCTCAAACAGCATTAAATACATGTACTCTGTTCAGTCATATAACATTATTTTATTGTTTCTACTCTTTAGAAATCACAAGAGCGGCAGCATTCCAAACCACATACACTCTATGAGAACAGACAGCTGCACCATAGATGAATAGCAACTCAGAACACTCAGTACTGCGGTAAACAACATAGCAAAGTGTTAACCCTCACCTATGAGTAAGTGGACGATAGAAAGGCTCGACAGGTGGAGGACAGAAGACGGAGAAGGAGTGGCACGCAAGTAATGATCAGATCTGGTATATATGGTGGACATCCTCAGGCGCTACGTAAAAACCTCCCCTCTTTATGGTAACGCTAGACATGCCTGGTCCCCATAAATACAATCTTTCTCCGCTTTCCAGAAATACTTTCTTTGCTTAAAATAGACTCAGGAGAATTCTGCATAACCAGATGTGAAGACGACAGACGATGTCATGCTCAGGGAAGACTTGTTACATAATTGCAAAACAGGATCACACTTTGTTAACACCTTGGTAAACAATATCAACCTGAGATCAACTGTGATTTCGGGCATTCTAAAATATTTAGTATTAGGTATAAGTTGCTATATTCCAGCATGTGGCCATGTAGTATATAGCCACAGTACTTGACACAGCAAAGAAACTTCATGACTCATGGAAAATAAGGTAACTTCCTGTCAATCTATTTCAAAGTATTTTGCAAATACAAATAAATAGATATGTATTGTATATAATATATATTGTATATATGACATGAAAACAAAGTCTACTATGAAACATAATGAAATATTTGTCAATGGTCAACATGGTCAAGTAAACATGAGAGCGGTGTAGGATGTCACCCAAAGCAAAGTTTTCTGCTGGACACAGTGTAAATAACAAGTAACAAAGTTAGTACTAACATGTATGCACATATGAGTGATTTCCTTACTTATTACGTTGACAGACGGGTGGGTGGGTGGGGGGGCGCTGTGACTGCCATCTTCCTCTTCTTCTTACAGTACCATCTTTGTCAGATCCCAGCTGATTGATGCCACCATCTTTGTTAGATTCAAGGAGATTGATCCTAGCATCTTTATCAGAACCCAGTTGAGTGAATGATCCAGGTCTGCTTCAAGTATAAAAAGATCATGCTTGCCTGATCCCAGCTTCACCTAGGAGATGCAAACATTTTTAGATATGATTGCCAAGTGGGGAGATTCTACAGAGGAAAAACTTACTTACTTCAAGTACTTACAGTACTTGATATGAATTGTGCATGACTGCATACATAGATTAATTAAACATAAATACATAGATCAAATGTTTTGCATGTTACTGCAAAGTTTGGTAAGTGTACGTGTAAGAGTATTTAGTTGAATTTTAAACTAATTCTGAACATTCTTTAGTATTACATGCAAATGGTCTGTTTTTTGTTTCTGTTTTGAATGTGAACTTACCATTGGAACAATGCAACTGGGACTAGGTCAACATTCTTCGTCGCTTTCACTGACACAGCAAATATGCATTACTAAATAAGAACTCAGCAGTCTCTCATTACCTGAACAAGATGGGCTTACATTTCACTGTCCTTAACGAAGACCCCAAGAGGACATGAGAGAGCGAGAAGGGGAGGAGGAAAAGGGTGTGTATATGTTGGTATGTGTGTGTATGCATGTCAGAGAGAGAGAGAGAGAGAGAAAGAGAGAGAGAATGTCTGAACTCTGTTGACATCTTGTGGTGGAAAGGCCTATAACTTCCTAAAGCTGATAGAGGAGGAAATATGTCTATCTACAGAATTCATTCATTGAAAAGCCAGAAGAGAAAGTGATCTTAAAAGTGATCTTTTAATGACTTGGCTGTAACTGAGGTACATCTGCTATGTACATTTGTACAACAAAATGCATGTTTCAACTCAAAACAAACAAAAAAAAAAAATGGTGGAAAAAAAATGGTGGAAAAGAAAAGCCTCAATGTCCTAACACATCTTCCTTCTGCAGTCCATTCCGTCCTGGAACCTCACAGTTCTGGACGTCACCAACTTCTTGAGGCTGCAGAACAGTAAACACAGACAGATGCTAGTCTTGCATTCCACTACAAAACTGTCTACATGCACCTTTTACTCCTGAATCTGAACGGCTGGACTTGTAAATGTCTACTTACCAAATTTACGCCTCAGCGCCCTCAAACATCTTCTTTCTGTCCTTCTTGTCCTCAACGTTCTGGCGCCAATCACCAGCAGCTGCACTCTATACATTTCACATATCATTAATATATGTGTGTGTGTGTGTGTGTGTGTGTGTGTGTGTGTGTGTGTGTGTGTGTGTGTGTGTGTGTGTGTGTGTGTGTGTGTGCTGTATGAACCCAGAACACTCACCTCCTGCTTGACCTCCTTCTTCACCTGCTTCAGGTTGGACCTCAAGTCCATGGTAACCTTGTGCTTGGAGCCCAGCAGAGCCTGAAGCATCTGATCGGCAGACAAACGTACTTTCTTCAGAGCTGGCTTCTTCATGCCCTTCATCTCTGTTACCTTGAACTTCAGCTCTTCAACCTAATGGAGGCAACAACAAACAATAAAACATTTTTTTTTTCCAATCTCTGGCAAGCACATTTTCTTTTACATGCATCTTTCACATCTGTAATATTACCTCCTTTGTCCCCTTTGTGACCTTGGCATCTGCATCATATCTCTCGTCGTCCACTTTGTCAATCTTCTGATGGAGTTCTTTGCACAGTTTCTGAAAAACATATAGAAACATCACAGATAGATACACAGTTCCTTACCAATCACATGTTACAATTGGTGAGCATATTTGGTCTTTTGCACTAATTTTGTAAATACAGTGGTAATATTTCAACTTTTCACAAAACTAACATTTTGCATTATGTTACTTCATTGTGATTAAAATGTGCTGCTTACATTTAAGTTGCAAAATGTATTTGTGACAAAACATGGATCATGGTTAAAGTAACTAAGCAGTGGTTCTACATGAAGTTTGTTAGGGCTTAACAACCTCAAACAGCTTGTATACTATATTGGTCACAATGCCATTCAGGCATTAGTAAAAACAGTGTTTCCTAATATTGCCATTAAATAATTATTATTATTTCATAATTATTTCATTAGTACAGGATCCTTGGCCAGCCCACCTGAAGGTCCTCTATGCTGCTGGGGAGGTCCAGGGGGGGGCAGTTGTCATTCAGGTAGGCCTCCTTGGCCTCTGCTGCATCAGCTACCTCTTGGTCAAGCCGCGATTGAGCAATCTGAAGCATCAAGCTCTGAGAAAAGGAAGACGATGAATGAGATTGATGGACACAACGAAGAATTCCACAAATGTGATGAAATGACTGGACAGAAAGGGCGAGTCTTGAATCCAATTCCCATTGAAAGAGCGGGTTTACCTTCAGATGATGCTTGCGACTCGATGTCATCTTTTTCCTAAGGGGAAATGCAAAATGCACAGATTAAAACAGACTGAGTGACTATAGGAATACAAAACACCAGCAACAGGCAACATGGGAGAGTACTTACTCAGACATCTTGGCTGTTGATGTTTTTCTCTTTACCTAAGAGGGAAAAACAAATATATATAGGCTATTAATCAACTAAGGTAACAGAATGTTTTATTTTACAGATTTGGTTCTTGTAATGTATGTATGTATAATAAGTGTCTTGATAATGAACATATATTCAAAAGATAGCACCACCTAATCCTTTGCAAGACTTGATTCATACTGGATTACAAAACTATGGCACTTAGAACTTTGTCGATTCAATCAGCTTTTTCACATTTCTTTTAAATGGCATTGACAACTGGTCTAGTAGTGTGCTGTGACTACTGGCCTTGTGTCATATTTGCTGCGGTATGCAAGGCCCTCGTGAGCCTTTTTATATGGGCATTACCATCAAGAGCAAACCGAAATGACGCTGAAAGTGATCGGTTCAGCCTGTCAGCCTAATATCATGTAGCGAAAACTGATCCCGTGACATTTGAGCCGCTGTCGCTGTGCGAAGTTGATTAATTGAAATCTTTCCAAAACCTCATCAGGGAGGAGATCCACAAATGTTTAATTCCGGAAAATACTTTTTTTTTAAAGTGCCTGCCCAAATGCCATTAAATTATGTCCATTAAATGTTAAGCTGATTTTCAAATCTTTTATTAGTAGTCAACCATTCTCAGTAGCACATCGATTAATACAGCTTTAAACATGTTGTCTGTAGAAGTGAGCTGGTTCTCAAGCTTGATTCTAAGGCATAGTCACGGATCACATTACATTTTACATGTGGATCTCTGTGTTTCTATATAGTAGTATGATACAAGGAACAGCAGGAAACGTACATACTTCACTAGTGTTGACTATAAATACATATAAGAACATACTGGAAAGTCATGTATAAATCTTGAAATCCAGAAATGAGCAATGAACTACTATTTGTAGTTAACACTATTGGTATGTGAACAAAAAACAATGACCAAAGATATGTCAGAGTAAAGTGGCAAAGTTGTATAAAATATATGGTATATACTGGTTTGATTACATAGATTTTGCACTTTTGACAAATATTTTAAGAGTGGTAATTAGGTTTTGAAGTTTTCCCTTAGCTTGTGTTATCTTTTAAGAGTGCAGACGTCCAGGACAGGACAGTTTGTCATGGAATGTGTTTTGCTTGAAAGATGACAGACACTTGATCCTGGGCGTCTGCAACAATCTTTAGATAAGCTACAAAAAGAGACCGACCCAGAGTCTCAAGTAACAGAAAATTAAGCACTCAAGGTAAGATAGATAGATAGATAGATACTTTATTGATCCCCAGGGGAAATTCAAGTGGACACTGTCTCTAAATGTTTCTCTAACACCTTTTAATTAATCTGATCTGACTCATCTCAACCATCTTTTAATCATTTTTTTTATAGTTATATGTATTTGTATTGCTTTTTTAAAAGGATCTTTCTTTTATTATTCTTTGTATCTCGTCAGTTACGAACATAGGTTTTCATCCATCTACAGCCTATTTTGCAAGTAATTTTCGTATTCATGTCATTTGTGTGTATTTACAAGAGGAATTGTCTTTCTCCTCATATTCTAATCAAATAATTGTAAGTGTGATCTTACTATAAAAAAATAAACAGATTAGAAAAATATGACAGTAAATGAAAGACTTAAGAGTAGGGAAAAGAAGGCTCATGAAAGGAAAGTGTTCATGATGTTTTAATATCATTATTTCCCATATTAGTTTAACCTTTGGAACCCTGTAACATGACCTATACATTAATACACTGAGATACACAGCACAGGAGAAAATAGAAGAATAATCAGCAAGATAGCAAAGGAAAAAAATCTCTCACCTGACGAGAAACGTGGACAAATAGCACTGGGTGGTGTGAGAGTTCAAGGGTAGAGGCGGGCAACCACTAGCATCGATGCAATCCTTAGATCTGGTATATAAGGCTGGCAGCATCCGACACCAGAAAAGATCCTTTCCTCTTTATGGTCATGCCACTCCTGGCAGCACCCACTCACAGCAGCTCTGCTTTAAATAGACAGAATACCAGTATTTCCAGATGCCTGGTTAACAACAATTATTAAAAAGATGCATAGTAGGCTTAAGGACAAAACAATGACCACTTTTGATGGTGGTACACAAGAATAAACCCACTTTTTAAAAGTAAAAAAAAAAAACTACAAAAAACATGATCTGTTTGTTTCCGGAGGTCTTCATAAGTATTTTGTATGTGATTTCCAAGGAAGGGAGAAACACAGCAGAAATCACATCATGTGTGAGGATATGTGCCCCCCACTTACAGAAGTTATATCACCTCAATGCTGCTACAATGAGGGGCGGACCAAGTACGAAAACATGGATGTTCAATGGGGAGAACCAATATGCTTAGATATGTATGATTATAATTAGCTTATGTGACAGCTCCAACTAGAAACAACACACATTTAGATTTTGCTGCATCAGGAAGCATTTGCAGTATCCCAGTACTGGCCAATAGCCACCAAGGGAAAATATTGAGAAGTTGAATATGGAAAATGTGGGGTGTGTGTGTGTGTGTGTGTGTGTGTGTGTGTGTGTGTGTGTGTGTGTGTGTGTGTGTGTGTGTGTGTGTGTGTGTGTGTGTGTGTGTGTATGTGTGTGTGTATGCTATATGGGTCTGAGTGATAATGGTGGTGGTTAGGTCTAGTAGTGTACCTGTTCCCCGGGGTGTGGGTTCTTCAGGTTGCTGTTCTATGTTTGCTCCCTCTCTGACCTCATCCCCATGTCTTTGCTTTTCTACTGCTGGTCCTCTTTGGCTCTGTTAGGAGACAACCTCACGACCAAGTTTGCTCAAAAACAAGTCACATGCTTTTACATTAGAATCTACATGCCACAATTTTTAAACATTGTAAATAAGCAGGGGATTGATACAATGTATTTCATTAATATAAAGCAATATTTAAACTACATCCGAACAAAACTTCTCCCTTAGTTAGACTGCTAGAGAGCATGACAGGGAGAGAGAGAGAGTGACGAAAAAGAATGTGTTTACAGCATGCGTGCTTGTGTCTCTGCATGTGTGTGAGAAAGAGAGGGGGAGGGGGGGTAAGACGGTGAGCTCTGTCACCACCTTGTGGGTGGAATAAATCATCTTTGAAGCTGAATGCCAAATATGTGTCAGCAAAAACATTCTGCATAAAAAACCCAAAACAGTAGGTACTTTAAAACACATTGTTTAATGAACATAGTCTGTAACTGTAACAAGTACTGTATTTTGATAAACAAAGGCATTTGTTTCTATCAAGATTTAGGGAACATAAAAAGACATGAAGCAAAAGTATAAATGGCCTCAATCCATCTTCTTCCTGCCTGTTCAATCCATCTTGTTCTGTCCATGTTTACAATATTTTTGAGGTGGAAATCAACTTCTGGGGACACGCTCTAGGAAAGTATAAAGAAGAGATAACTAACCTTTTTTGTCTAGAATTATTATTCATCAGCAGATTATAGACATGGGCCCTTCAACTCCAACCTTAATGTCGTGGAGTTCATAAAACCTCACCTCTTAAATTTATGCCTCAGCGCCCTCAAACATCTTCTTTCTGTCCTTCTTGTCCTCAACGTTCTGGCGCCAGTCACCAGCAGCTGCAGCCTATACATTTCACATATCATTAATATATGTGTGTGTGTGTGTGTGTGTGTGTGTGTGTGTGTGTGTGTGTGTGTGTGTGTGTGTGTGTGTGTGTGTGTGTGTATGTGTGTGTGTGTGTGTGTGTGTGTGCTGTATGAACCCAGAACACTCACCTCCTGCTTGACCTCCTTCTTCACCTGCTTCAGGTTGGACCTCAAGTCCATGGTAACCTTGTGCTTGGAGCCCAACAGAGCCTGAAGCATCTGATCGGCAGACAAACGTACTTTCTTCAGAGCTGGCTTCTTCATGCCCTTCATCTCTGTTACCTTGAACTTCAGCTCTTCAACCTAATGGAGGCAACAACATTGATTTTTTTGCCAATCTCTGGCAAGCACATTTTCTTTTACATGCATCTTTCACATCTGTAATATTACCTCCTTTGTCCCCTTTGTGACCTTGGCATCTGCATCATATCTCTCCTCATCCACTTTGTCAATCTTCTGATGGAGTTCTTTGCACAGTTTCTGAAAAACATATAGAAACATCACAGATAGATACACAGTTCCTTACCAATCACATGTTACAATTGGTGAGCATATTTGGTCTTTTGCACTAATTTTGTAAATACAGTGGTAATATTTCAACTTTTCACACCACTAACATTTTGCATTATGTTACTTCATTGTGATTAAAATGTGCTGCTTACATTTAAGTTGCAAAATGTATTTGTGACAAAACATGGATCATGTTAAAGTAACTAAGCAGTGGTTCTACATACGGCTGCTTTACTGAAGTTCAAACAGCTTGTATACTATATCGGTCACAATGTCGTTCAGGCATTAGTAAAAACAATGTTTCCTAATATTGCCATTAAATAATTATTATTATTTCATAATTATTTCATTAGTACAGGATCCTTGGCCAGCCCACCTGAAGGTCCTCTATGCTGCTGGGGAGGTCCAGGGGGGGGCAGTTGTCATTCAGGTAGGCCTCCTTGGCTGCTGCTGCATCAGCTGCCTCTTGGTCAAGCCGCGATTGAGCAATCTGAAGCATCAAGCTCTGAGAAAAGGAAGACGATGAATGAGATTGATGGACACAACGAAGAATTCCACAAATGTGATGAAATGACTGGACAGAAAGGGCGAGTCTTGAATCCAATTCCCATTGAAAGAGCGGGTTTACCTTCAGATGATGCTTGCGACTCGATGTCATCTTTTTCCTAAGGGGAAATGCAAAATGCACAGATTAAAACAGACTGAGTGACTATAGGAATACAAAACACCAGCAACAGGCAACATGGGAGAGTACTTACTCAGACATCTTGGCTGTTGATGTTTTTCTCTTTACCTAAGAGGGAAAAATATATATATATAGGCTATTAATCAACTAACAGAATGTTTTATTTTACAGATTTGGTTCTTGTAATGTATGTATGTATAATAAGTGTCTTGATAATGAACATATATTCAAAAGATAGCACCACCTAATCCTACGCAAGACTTGATTCATACTGGATTACAAAGCTATGCTAATTTCTTTGCTTTTTACATTTCTTTTAAAGCAACACCAAAGAGTTTTTTGTACCTTAAAATAATGTTTCCAAAATCGTTTCAGTGGTTCATCAACTCATAACAGGGTGAACGGCACTTTGTGCATTCGCTTCGCAGCCCTCTATCGACTATAATCGCCCTATGTAAGTTTGCCGGATCGGGTAGCGGATCTGTAGTTCGATGGAATGAGACATAAGAAACTAAAATTTGACTTGCATCTGATGTCGCAATACATCATACTTTCATAAAATCATGCAACATGTTCTACCTTGTCTGTGGACATTGTTATTTGCAAAGCCGGTGCTTGATAAATAAATGGTGCGTGTGACAGAGGAAAAGTTCTTTGGTGTTGCTTTAAATGGCATTGAATGGTAAAACCTCATTAGGTAGGAGATCCACAAATGTTTCATTCCGGAAAATACTTTTCTTGAACTTGTGATTTCCTCAGTTCTAGCATAATATTGTGTAGCAAAACTGGGTCCATAACATTTAGACTGTTGTCACATCATTAAAGGAGTTTGGTGTTGCTGTTTTTTGTTGCTTAAATTCAAAAAGACCCAAACAATAGTACATATAAAAATAGTAACAAAATGTGAAGAAACAGCGCAATGCCAAATATGTCTATGCTGTGTGCAAACCAGCTAGCACCTCTGGGTCTCAAGTAATACCACTTTACACCACAGGTGGCGCTGTATAATACAGTGCAAGTCCATGGAAGAGAGCCGTCGCACACATGAACGTGCATTCAAGGCAACTGAATACTACACTTCACATTTTTCCAGAACCCCATCAGGCCGAGGATCTCAAATTAACATTGAAATCTGTAAGCATGTAAATCTCTCAGTTTGATTCTGCCTGGTTTCCAGCCTTACTACGTCATTTCAATTTGTGAATAGAGTCTGGCCACTCACGATTGGGAAACGTTTCCAATCCTAGCATTGGGGCGTAGAACTTATATTAACTTTGAAATTATTTGTCCAGCCTAACCATTCATATTGATCAGTGATTCCCAACGTCATCCCCTCTCGTTGCTGATTGGCCAGGCACCCTGCTGGCTGAGACACCAGGCCAGGCTATCAGGCTACCAGGCCGGCCCAGGTTATCTATACAGCAGGAAACTGAAGGAGGGAACTGGGAAGGGAAGAGTTTCTCAACTGAGCTGTGAGGTTATTTTTGGTTGCATATTAATTTAAGTTGACATGAATGCACATCATGTTCTTGTTAAATTTACACTTGACAATTTGCTGAAATTAAATTTATACATTCATTTTGTTACATTCTTTGTGGTGGACAGTATGATTTTCTATGTGATACAATTATATTGCAATGCTGATGAAAGATATGGAAGGCCGATGTAGCTTGGTTCGGTTAAAATATTGTTGAGTTGTTGAATACTGGATGTTCTACTTTTCCAAACCATGCACCTGCAGTGTTCATTCATTGCCATATAGTATATTTACAGCAGGGCAATTTGTTTTCCTGGCTTGTGTTGGCTTTCATGAGTGGCCTAGCATAAAATAGTTTGGCGTGGAGTGGTGGAGTCGGCCTCACTCCAAAGTGAACGACACTTGATCAGGGGAGGCTGGATCAAGTCTCTCCTACCTCAGCAAATTAAATGTCCCAGGTGAGAGCGGGGACAAGATCACTGAGTGTTTCACCTTTTCTTTCAACCTAGCATACCTTAACTCTTACAGTCTAATCATCTCCACAGTTATGTGTGCAGATGACCTATTTCTCAAAATTTTACACAAATTCTTGGTATTTCATCAATTACAATTATATCAACAATTTGTCATTTAAAATCGCCATTACTAACATAACTAAATTAATCTGTTCCATGTTTTGCATGAATCTCTATACGCATGTCATATGTGTTATGTCAAGAGGAATTCTCCATTTGCATTTAATCACATTGTTTAAAAAATAACTGTAAGCAAAAACAAAGACCTATTTAGATTAAACAGTCAGGAATGCTGAGTACAAGGACCATGGAAGACATGATCATACAAAAAGCATAAATGTTGACTTTATATAATTATAAATATAACATATATCTGGACCCACTTTATAATTACACACAGCACCAGAGGAACTATAAAATCCATCAGCAAGATAGTAAAGCAAAGATCTCTCACCTGACGAGAAACTGGGTGGCGAGAGTTCAAGGGCAGAGGCGGGCGACCACTAGCATCAGCGCGTCAGATCTGGTATATAAGGCTGGCAGAATCCCACAGCAGAAAAAAGGACCTTTCTCTTTATGGTAATGTAAACCAGGACAGCATCCAGACTTAGCAGCTTGGGCTGACAGCACAGGGCTCCTAAAGGTCATCTAGGCTGGTACTGAAAGGTCATTGGTTCCATCCCCTGCGCCTGGGGGGGAGCATAAATGACAGGGGTCAGAATGAACTGCACTTTCCCCTCCCACAGCATCAATGGCTGCAGGGAACTTAACCCATGCGCTGTCGCTGTAGTGATTGCCCACCCATCTGTGAGTGAGTGTGTGTGTGTGTGTGTGTGTGTGTGTCAGGGATGGAAATTAGCACCAGCCACCAGCCAAATGCTGGTAAAATATGAGAGTGGCTGGTCAATTTCAGACACAAAGTAATATTTTAATATTGAGTAGCTGGTGAATTTGACCAAAAATATGCTAGTGGCTGGTAGATGTACACATTTTCAAAATATTATTTGTGTGTGTGCATTCGCTACCCATACTGCCCATTTTAATCACTTTCTGATGTGCTGTAGTGTGTGTGTGTGTGTGTGCAGTATACCTGTAATATCAACATGAGTCAGAGGGGGAGATATTTCTTTGTGTTGCGGTCTTGCCATTGGCTCACTCTCTGGCCCATTCCCATGTCCTCTTGACCCTTTAAGGAGACAACTTCAGGACCAAGTTTGCTCAAACACACATGTAACGTTTCTTTACAGACTGAATCAATGTATTTTTCATGTATTTCATATAATCAGAGACATTATTGTTTCATTCAAATAAATAATTGTTTTGTCAGGGAAAGTAAAGTATAACTCACCATTTCACCAACTCATGTTTCCATTTGCACTGCTAACATGCATTACAAAATAAAAATGATATGGCTGCAGTTACATTACATACGAGAGAGAGTGTATATATGGTGTGTTTAGGGTGTGTGTGTGTGTGTGTGTGTGTGTATGTGAGAGAGAGAGAGAGTGACGAAAGAGAGCGTAGTCATGATGTGTTTAGGGTGTGTGTGTGATTGGGGGGAGACTGTGTGGGAGGAGATCTGACAGATCTCTGTCGACATCTTGTGGAAGGAATCAGACTCATGACTCAATACTACTGACCGTGTGTAAAAAAAACGTAATGCATAAAAAAGTCAAAACTAAGGGGTTCTTTAAAAATCGTTGTTTAATGATTGTAGTCTATAGCAAATATGTCTGCTATATATATAGCATATGGAGTACATTTGAGAATGGAAGGCATTTGTTTCTGTCAAGAAAAAAATACAGGCAACATGAAAGCACAAAAGTTGGTCTTTTTCTTCCATCCACTTTGTCCATGGTTACAATGTTTTGAGGCTACTCCTGGTGCCTGTGGGAAAGTATAAAGGAGAGATAACGAACCTTTCTGGCTAAAGACAAAACTAACAATATTAGACAATATATTAGACAATATTGGACAATATCAATCAGCAGAGTATGGATGCAGTATGAACCCCGTAGCTCCAACCTAAATGTTGTGGAGTTCATAAAAACTCACCTCTTAAATTTATGCCTCAGCGCCCTCAAACATCTTCTTTCTGTCCTTCTTGTCCTCAACATTCTGGCGCCAATCACCAGCAGCTGCAGTCTATAAATTTCACATATCATTAATTTGTGTGTGTGTGTGTGTGTGTGTGTGTGTGTGTGTGTGCTGTATGAACCCAGAACACTCACCTCCTGCTTGACCTCCTTCTTCACCTGCTTCAGGTTGGACCTCAAGTCCATGGTAACCTTGTGCTTGGAGCCCAGCAGAGCCTGAAGCATCTGATCGGCAGACAAACGTACTTTCTTCAGAGCTGGCTTCTTCATGCCCTTTATCTCTGTTACCTTGATATTGAGGTCGTCTATCTGAGGACGCAATACAAACACTGATTTTTTTTTTGCTAATCTTTCACAAACATATTTTCTTTTAGGCTCTTGCATGTCAACTCGGCCGATGTTTGAAAATCTCTCCACCTGATTTTAGAGGTTTTATATAGCTACTTCCAATACTATACAATCATTTTGATTCCGGAGACAGATATGCACTTGTTGTACAAAGCTATGGTTAGTTTGCTACATTTCACAGGGTTTTTTTGTCAGATACATCCTCTCAAAAACAGGAATCAAGTAATTGTGACAGATTGTGAATTTCATTTTTTTCTGAAATCTTAAACCTCCAAGCCTCAAAAGTATAAAACAATCCAACTCATTTTTCATTTGTTGCTGTAAAACAACAGCAGGGTAACTGTGCACTTTGAAGGCCAAAGGTGATTTGGAAGAAACTGGCCCATAAAGATAACAACATGTATATCGTAAAACAACCAATTACCAACCATTTCGTTCTAAAATTCTAAAACGATGTTTTTTAATACTTCAAAATAACATTTGATGAATGAACCTTACATTTTTCAGTAGCCATAGGTGTGTAGATTTGAACAAAATCTAGTTTGGTTCTTACCGGGACTTTACTGCCTGAAATATCCGATTTTGAATACCACGCTCAGAGTTTAGTGCTGGGCTGTTGGGTGCCTATTTCCAACCTTTCTCACGGCTCATCAACGGTTAGACCGAAAATTCTCGTCGCAAATCAAAATTCCACTGGAGCTCCAAGCGGATTTGTATGTGCAGCTTTACAACACTGTTTACAGCTCTTCGAGTCACGGTAAAATGTAATTTTTGATACATAGCTTATTTAGATACACTTATGGTGTGGGTGCTTGCGTTTCTTGGTTTGTATAGAAATTAATGAATGAAATACAGGACGGTTGGTAATAGGTGACGTTCCTTTAAAGCTAAAGCTTATGGCACCTCTAAACTCCCCCCTAACTAGAAGTGGCTGTTTCTTAGAAAATTGCCATATTTCACTCATATTTGGGATTCTTCTCCCAAAAGAAGAAATAATACAATTATGAAGTGAGAACGACTGGTTGAGTTGACACGGGATGACATGATAACAGAATCACCTCCTTTTGTCCCTTTGTCACTTTGGCATCTGCGTCGTATCTCTCTTCATCCACTTTGTCAATCTTGCCGTGGATGTCTTTGATCAGTTTCTGAAGAACATTAGATATCATGAAAACAAACAAACAAACATAGGTAAGGAATAATGGATGACATGGCGTTCAGGTATCAAGAGAGATAATGCACGTTTGAGGTCGGCCCCGATGCAAAGTGAAGATAAATAACCTAGATAAATATTATATGTGGCCAAATATATTTGGTCTCTTCTACTTATTTGAATGAATACAGTGGTAATATTTTCAAGTTACCATGTCATGGTACCAAAATTGTGCTAAATGGTGTTTGATTGTGAAGAATGTACTGTATGATCTTGTATGGCATGAAAATTATTCTAAAAACTATGTATCCTACTATTCATTATATTTTCATTTTGTGTTTGTCACAGGGCTACAATTTTACCGGAGACCGGACTGACTTACCTGAAGTTCCTCAACACTGCCAGGTAGACTAAGGGCAGGGCAATGCTCCTCCAGGTAGGCCTCCTTTGCCTTTGCAATCTCAGCTGCCTCTTCTTCAAGCCGTGTTGAAGCAATCTGAAGCATCAAGCTCTGAGGACAGAAGAACCATGAGAGAGAGAGAGAGGATGATGGGCCTTCAGAGAATTCGACACATGTAAAGAAATTACTGTAGACCAGGGTGCCCAATGTATGGGCTGCACCATTAGTCCTAAACGTATGTCAATTGCTAGGAATTTCTGTCCCAACCAATTTTTAAAGGTTAGCTGCAGTTCATTATCTGACCACAGTTTTAAATGTGGCTATGAGGGGGGGTAGGGCGCCTGGGGGGTTGGGTGGGGGGGGGGGGGGGTCAACAGATCCATGACACAAGTGAATACAGCCAGGGTCACCACTGATGAATCGTTGTCCATCACCATGGGGATCAGCATGGAGGCAGTGGCATACTGACAAATATATGATGCATCGTAAAGTCACATAACTCAACATATTTTTTTTATCCGCAGCCCTTCACCCAGATGCAACTGAAAGGACTTACCTTCAGATGATGCTTGCGACTCGATGACATCTTTTTGCTGAGGGGAAATGCAAGGTTTAGTACAACAGACAGAAGGACTAAATGAAATACATAGGCTAATACCAGCAAAATGTTCTTGGGAAATACTTACTCTGACATCTTGGCTTGGTGTTGTTATCTTTATCTAAGAGGGAATAACAAAAAACAAAAACATCCATTGTAATCGAAGTGAACATGCACATACTGTAGATCATATATGCTTTGATAATGAACATATATTCAGAGAATACAGTACTATCTAATTATGTGTAAGAATTCATTACTTTTGGATTACACATGTTTGGTTATGATTTTGTTTACTTAGCAGACACTTTTGTCCAAAGCAACTTACAGAATATGAACAGAAGATAGTTACAAAAAAGTATATATAGTATAGTATATATAGTATAGTAAAAATTACAGCTTTTGTTATAAAAGCCTATGTTAAGCAAAATAGTATTAATAACAATTACATCAATAAATGTAAATAATGAAAATAAACAAAATCATAAATATACAAACCATAACTAAGAGAATTAACTAAATGTAAACCCCTCTAATGTAAACCACCTAAAGCTTTGTCCATACCATAAATCAATCCAGTTTGATAGCTTTTCTGTTACTTTTGTTTTCTCTAAAGGCATTAACTACTGGCCTGGTGTGGCCCTTTCAACACCAGTGTGGTGCCCTTCGATGTATGGAAGGCCCTAGTAGCAATTAGGCACAAACAAAAATGACTTTGAAAGTAATAAGACTGTATAACACTGCATAGTAAAAACTGAGCCGGCAACATTTAGGTTGCTGTCCTTTTGCTAAGATCAGATCCTCCAAAACCACCAGGCAGAAAATCAAACCATTTGGTATCTTGTAATACCAAGTGGTACCACATGTTGGCACTGTATTACATAAAATGCCAGTTGATGGAAGAGTGACGTGGCTGCGTGCAAGACAACTCGAATCCTACTGAATAAGGTTGCAACTAATATAAAAATAATAAAAATAATCAAATGTTTTATTTATTCAATTATTTAGATCGTTGATTAATGTGTCAATTATTTTCTTGATTAGTCAATTAGTTATTTGCTATGCTTATGACATTTGTTAGATGATTTTGTCCAGAGACAATATACTGCATGAACACTAAATAAGTTACTTCGTTTCAAATAAAGTTGAACCTACATTAAGTATAATAGTAACAGTAATAAGCTGTTTTCATATCAATTAATAAAAACTTGAAAATCCCAAAACCATCACAAGATTTGTTTTGTTTTATGTATGACTGATAAAATGTCAGAAAATTGTGAAAAAAATTCAATCAATGTTTCTCAAATATTATGGTTTCAATAGGATCTCATAATTATAACTGAGTCCAATATTTCATTAACATTTATGTTTACATTTGTTTACAAGGAAATTTCAATAGTTCACATGATGTTACATGAGATTATTGTTGATGGGATTTCAACTCCCATAAATAAACCAGGTTTTAAAGTTTTCCCTGAGCTTGCACTTGCATTTTAAGGGTCCAGTTGGTTAGGCAATGGTCAGGACAGTTTGCCAAGAAAATGTGTATCACTTTAAAGATGGCAGACACTTGATTCCTGGGCATCTGAAATAGGGCTGCCTTGTACCAGGCCAGTATTGCAGGAGGACACTGGCTCTGATGCCTCACTCAGTTATCCGACATTAGAAAGTTACCATCTTTAAAATAATATGTATGCAAACAACATTTTTAACATCTCTTTTTATCAAATTAGTTAAAAACACAGATTAGCACTTGAAAATGGTTAGAACATGACCAATTCAATCTACTGCATATTTCACATTGATATTTGCATTCACATCGCTTACATGTAGCTATACAAGAGGACAGCTCTTTCTGCATTTCATCAAATCAAAATATTATTTGAATTTAATCAATTAAATGTCTTATTTTGATAATCAAGACAGAAGTAAGATAAATCAACTTTTAAGATATCAGAAATGTCAAGTAAAAAAAACATACATTTCTGTTTTTATATTATAATTGTCAGTCTTACTTGATTAACACACATCTTGACCCAAATTACAATGATCCATTGAGATACACAGCAGTGTATCTACTACTAAATTACTTAGCAAGATAGCAAATAAAAAACCCTCACCTGATTAGAAGTTGAACTTAAAGGTGTGAGAGTTCAAGAATAGAGATAGGCAAGCACTGGCATTAGCAGAATAGGCAGGTCTCGTTTTTATGCCTGGTAGCATCTGATGCTACAAAATATCCTTCCCTGTTTATGGTCATGCCACTCCTGCAAATCCAGCTCCAATTTAGCTTTGCTTAAAATAGACATAGAAAATGAAACACAGAAAAATGTTTCATTCTTCTAGATGTCTGACTAACAAGCTTACATCTTACCTCTATCTTACAGATATATATATTCAAGATATTATTGTATATCATGTTACAGATAACTGGACCACATTCTCTATCAACACAAGCTCCTGGTGCAAGTAGGGCAACTGGGATGCCAGTGTGACAATACTTGCTGCATCTTTAGGAAGTTGTTGTGTCACAAAATCTAAGGGATTATTCAGGAAATATGGAAAGATGTTGTACATGGAAAGTACTTGAGACTATGAGTGTGCGTATGCTGAAGTGGACCTTGAAACAGAGGGGAGGAGCATCTCCTCAGGTTGCTGTATTCCATTCGGTCACTCCCTGCCACCATCCTTATGTCTTCAGCTGTCTACTGCATATCCCTCCTCTTTAACCCTGTTAGGAGACAACTTAGGAGACACACATGTAACATAGATAGATAGATAGATAGATAAATACTTTATTGATCCCCAAGGGGAAATTCAGGAACATGCCTTTGTAGATTCAATTGATGTGTCACATTTCCATACATTTTATAAAATCAGGTATGTGATGTCTTCATAGAGTAATGACACTGAAGTTACATTCTTTAAAAAATGTACGCAACATATAACTCACCAATGCACCAACTTGTGCCGAAGTGTTAACTTTTGAGTAGGCTTCCACTTCACTACAAATGTGCATATGTTAGATCCCAATGAAATGGGCTTAAACTTGTCCCCAAGTAAGACTGATGGAGAGCATGTCAGGGAGAGAAAAACAGAGTGGCAAAAAAGATGTGTGTATGGTGTGGGTTTGTGTGTGCCTAGGTGGGTGGGTTAGACGGGGGTGGGTAAACTCGATATCTTCTGAAATAAATCTGTCGCATAGTTGAATACTAACTACAAGAGAGTCAAATCTGTCTGCTAAAACATTATGCACAAAAAGCCAAAACAGCAGGAACTTTAAAACCCATTGTTTAATATGGTCTACAACAGTAACATGTTTGCTCTATCTAAATTCAGTGGATTTTGAGAATGAAAGGCATTTGTTTCTGTCAAGGTATAGGGAACATAAAAAGACATTAAGCGAAAAGAACAAATGTCCATCCATTTTGTCCATGTGTACAATGCTTTTCTTCTGGCAGATGTCTGTAGGAGAGTAAAAAAGAGAGTTAACTAAACTTGTTTTGTCTAGAATTCATCAGCTTTAGCCTAAATGTTGTGGAGTTCATAAAAACTCACCTCTTAAATTTACACCTCAGCGCCCTCAAACATCTTCTTCCTGCCACCCATGCCAGCCTTGTCCTCAACGCTCTGGCGCCAATCACCTGCTTGTGCCTGGTAAAAAATGTGAAAGATGTGTTTATTATTTTTTGAATGCTATGTGATACATTTGGCTTTCATGTTGGGATCAACCTCAGTAGCCTATACATTTCACACATTTTTTATGAGATCAAGTGTGTGTGTGTGTGTGTGTGTGTGTGTGTGTGTGTGTGTGTGTGTGTGTGTGTGTGTGTGTATGTGTGTGTGTGTGTGTGTGTGTGTGTGCTGTATGAACCCAGAACACTCACCTCCTGCTTGACCTCCTTCTTCACCTGCTTCAGGTTGGACCTCAAGTCCATGGTAACCTTGTGCTTGGAGCCCAGCAGAGCATGAAGCATCTGATCGGCAGACATACGTACTTTCTTCAGAGCTGGCTTCTTCATGCCCTTCATCTCTGTTACTTTGAACTTCAGGTCATCAATCTGAGGAAGCATAATAAACACTTATTTTTGCCTTATCTTTTACATGCATTCCGACGGAAGCTCAATGAATTTACATGAGTAAAAAAAAATATCACGTTATCTCATAATTAGATAATTATTTCATAATTACGAGATAGTATCACAATTATGAGATAGTTATCTTGTAATTATGAGATAATTATTTCATTATTGAGATAAGGATAGGATCCGTGCTGAGGATTTAAACAGCCTTTCAATAAAAGCAAGCACATATTTCCTACTTATTTCCTACTTTGAATGACTTTCCTACTTTGAGAGATTAACATGTCTTTGAATGGCATAAAACACAAGCCTGTCAAATCGCCAACAACCCCAAGGGCAACAAATCTGTCTTGAATTTCCCCTTGGGGATCAATAAAGTATCTATCTATCTATTTATCTATCTATCTATCTAAATTGTTGTAAGTTCACAGTCCTAACCAGTAGGTGGAGGTATGTGCATGTCAGTATCTCCCAGTGCCTCATTCCAAGGAGGAAATAACGGCAGATAGCAGCAGCCATCATTACCCTACTACTTTGTGGTGCCTCCTATCACTGAAGATACTTATCTCATAATTATGAGATATTATGTCATAATGAGATACTAACTTGTAATTAAGTATAAGTATACTGTTTTGATCCTGTGAGGGAAATTTGGTCTCTCCTTTTTCAAATCCGTGAATTCAGCACACAGTGAACACACAGTGAGGCGAAGCACACACTAATCCAGGCGCAGTGAGCTGCCTGCAACAACAGCGGCACTCGGGGAGCAGTGAGGGGTTAGGTGCCTTGCTCAAGGGCACTTCAGCCGTGCTTACAGGTCGGGGTTCGAACCGGCAACCCTCCGGTTACAAGTCCGAAGCACTAAGCCAGTAGGCCACGGCTGCCCCCAAATCTCTATATATCTCATAATTATGGGATAACGTGATATTTTTTTCACTCATGTGAATGCAATGAGCTTCCGTATATTCCACACACATTACTTACATTACATTACATTTGGCTGACGCATTTTTAGCCAAAGCGACTTACATATGTCAACTATATTACAAGGGATTACATTGTCCCTGGAGCAACTTGGGGTTAAGTGCCTTGCTCAAGGGCACAATGGTGGAAGCCGGGAATTGAACCGACAACTTTCAGGCTACTGCACGCTAGCCCAGTTCCTTAACCGCTACACTACCATCACTTACAGTATAGACATGTTAAATAAATCACACATTACTTATAGACATGTTAAATAAATCACACATTACGTATAGACATGTTAAATAAATCACACATTACTTATAGACATGTTAAATAAATCACACATTACTTATAGACATGTTAAATAAATCACCTCCTTAGCCCCTTTGGTCACTTTGGAATCTGCATCGTATCTCTCCTCATCCACTTTGTCAATCTTTTGATGGATCTCTTTGCACAGTTTCTAAACAACATTACAGACATAAAAAAGACACACATCTTAATATAAAATAATTAAAATGGATCTCTAGACAAATAATCCTTCAAATGTCTTGAGTGTCTAAACATATTTAATATTTGGTCTCTTGCATTGTTTTTGTCAATGCAATGGTAACCCTTTCTCACCCTTGAATGACCAAACATATTGTTTACTAATATTTCCATTCACTGTATTTATTTTACATTCCATGTGAGGCGTTTTACTGTCTTTATTCTCACAACTCTCTAGATCAAAGTAACAGTTGCCATTTTACTGGAGTCCTGACTAACCTACCTGAAGCTCCTCAACACTGCCGGGCAGAGAGAGTTCAGGACACTTCTCATTCAGGTAGGCCTCTTTGGCTGCTGCAATATCGGCCTGTTCTTTCACCATACGCTGCTCAGCAATATGAAGCATCAAGCTCTGTGAACAGGAAAACAATGACAGAACTGGATACGTGTTCACAAATGCCAGTTGACAGAAGGGGTCAGATACAGAAAGAGCGGGCTTACCTTCAGATGATGCTTGCGGCTCGAGGTCATCTTGTGCGACATCTTGGCTTTTTATGTTCTCCTGACCTAAGCAGGAATAACCAACATAATACATCCCAAGTGAACTGTGTTTTATCTTCCAGATGTAGCTCACACAGATATATCACACAAGTCTTGATAATGAAGATATTTTCAAAAGATATTCTATGCAGAAACTATACCTATACTATAACTATACTATAAGCAACTAAACTATAAGTATGCATTCATACTGGATTACACATCTATGCCACTAAGAACTCTGGGCCAGGGGGTATTCCAGAAAGAAGGTTTAACAAACACTGAGATAAACTCTAACCTCTAAGTTGTCTGAACCTGTGATAATTAAACCCGAGCTGTCGGTTCCAAAACACTGGTTACAAATTAGTTCAATCAACTCCTTGTTGGTTCACCTAGAGTTGTGCGCGTTCACGGCGAACTTATAAAGGCATCATCTATGAGGGTTGAAACAATGAGTGAAACCGGCGAAACGAAGAGCACCGTGTTTTTCAGAGGCGGAGCAGCATGTTCTCCTCGAGGCTTCCGAGGAGGAGAGAGCTGTAATAACAAAAAGGAACAAGACCTTGCTTGGCAGAGAATAGCCTAACTGACCGCTTAAATACTACGTTTAGGATAGCCTATTAATGGCAAAAGCACAATATATCAAATAATTCAGTGGACATTACGTAGGCCTATTGACTGCTTTGTATGATACTTTCTTAGACTAGAGACTACCTTGTCACAGACTGTGTGGGTCACAGACTCCTTGAGAATCCCAAATGTCATTTCTATTTTAATGCAGGTTCAGCTGTGGGCCAAGTTAAACCTTGTTTGCGCTCCAGCATCGGAGGGTAAGCTACGGGGTGATTGGAAGGTATGGGTATCCTCTATCCCCTAGTCAAGTTGTCCTGTAATTGTACATATAACATTAAGTTAGAGCCTACATATTAATTAGCCTGTGGTGGATCTGATAATATCCGTCAGAAGTTAGTTGTGATAGCGGATATAGGATAGGAATAGGCCTAATGCACCCTGTTGAAATGTGTTGCTCAAATTAGATTCCCAGTAGGCCTACATCCTGGCATCATGTACTGATACTGGCCATTTCACCTTCACGTTTGTGATAAGATGTGAAGCATCATATATCATCTGGCAATTATTAAAATAAAAATGTGTTTTTAACACCAACACCATTAAGAGAGCATCCAAAAATAGAAGTGGCCTATAGCCTATCCATTAGACCTACTTGGACATGTACTGTATGCTGTAGAAAGCTATTGACATAATCTGCCTCATTTATGGATGACACTTTAATGGGCACTTGCATCCCAAGCCGATGATGTTAGGAAAGCCTGAAATAGCCAAGGCCCATTAATTGAAACCTCACCAGCAAACTTGGAAAACTTAAAATAAGTTATGCTGACCTGCCATTTGGTGAAACTAAAGTCGCAAAAAAAGAAACGAAGAGCGATCGCCGATGCACATAGTTTGGAAGAGAGGCCTATTTAAACAAATATTTTATCCCAAATGCCATCAGCATTATTGACCAAACACGATGACAACACACATACCCAACTGAACTGCTTTTTAACAGCCTAGCCTATTTAAACGTATTTATTCATTTTCTATATTTTTCGCTTTTTTACTGTAGGTCTACTTGTTTTAATGATATCTTCAATGTGTCAGAGGTTGTCTGTATGACCATCTGTCTTGTATGTCTGGTGAGCTGAGGAAAAATGACCACCAGGGTGTAGGCTACATTAAAGATTTATTTTATTATATTCTATTCTAATTGATCTACGATGCGTAACATTAGAAATGTAGGGATGTGTGACAAGTATCAAAGTAGCTGCCTTGTGGAACGTGCACTTAAAGGAGCATTTCACCGTTGGGAAGATCAATGTGTATTTAAATTATTGTATTAGAAATGTGGAGTCATCATTGAAGTCAGTGCCTTTTTGACCGAGAAAAAGCCAAACATGTATTTTTGGTTCATACTGGATTAAAGCCAACAACTCCCAGAATTCCCTGCCTTTTATTGCTCTTCGCTGACCTACCAAGCAACTCCCCCAGGAAGTAGCCAATGTAGTCTCCAGCCTCTGGCCAAAAAAAATCTCTGATGATGCAAAATGATGATTTTTGCATCATCTGAGGTTTTTTTCCAGACAAAAAATACAGATATCTCTCGCCTCAGGGAGACATGAGGAAGGGGAGAATGGTCATTTGAAAATACTACCAGGTTTCTACTGATACAAAGCTTAATGCTAATCAGTGAAGTGTCCCTTTAAATACCTGAAAATAACCTGATAACCTGAACATAACCTGAACAAAACCTACCCCTACCAGGGTAAGTTCAGAGTCCATACCATAGTGATGTACATAGCCTGATAATTTTGGAACAGAAATCCCAGGTTTACCGCTTACTCTGGATTAACATACCCAGTTAAGACAGTAAACCCGCTTTCTGGAATACCCCCCAGATGTACGTACATTTGAGAATGTAGAGTTATCAGCGCCATGGCCAAACCACTGAAAGCGAACACATTGGATGGCAAATAGCCATTCTCAGCGCCAGCGAACTCAGTGCGGCCTGTTTGTATAGGCCTACACCTCGCCATAGAGGTCTGCGGGGGCTGATTTTTCAGTCCTGCGCCCGCAATATGCTGTCCCGCTCCTGCATTAATGTGTCATTTTTAGTCCCGCTCCCGCCCGCATCTGTAACATGATGTCCCACTCCCGCCCGCTAAAGCCCGCATGCAGGAGGGATAGCCTATTCAGTTTTTCTTTCTGTCTCACGAAATGAGCACACACACCTGAGAAAGACTCCAGATGTCAGTTTCTTGGTTCTGAATGTAGACTAACAACTGAAGTAGGCCTAGTCTGGTGCCATCGCGAACATGAACGTGCATTCAAGACAACTAAATACTACACTTCACATTTTTCCAGAACCCCATCAGGGCGAGGATCTCAAATTAACATTGAAATCTGTAAGTATGTAAATCTCTCAGTTTGATTCTGCCTGGCTTCCAGCCTCACTATGTCATTTCAATTTGTGAATAGAGTCTGGCCTCCCACGATTGGGAAACATTTCCAATCCTAGCATTGTACCAGGCGTAGAACTTATGTTAACTTTGAAATTATTGGTCCAGCCTAACCAGTCAGCCAGTTGATCAGTGATTCTCAACGTCATCCCCTCTCGTTGCTGGTGGTCTATACAGCAGGAAACTGAAGGAGGGAACTAGGAAGGGAAGAGTTTCCCAACTGAGTTGTGAGGTTAATTTTGGCTGCATATTAATTTATGTTGACATGAATGCACATAATGTTCTTGTTAAATTTATACTTGACAATTTGCAGAAATTATATGTATTCATTCAAACATTCATTTTGTTACATTCTTTGTGGTGGACAGTATTATGTGATACAATCATATTGCAATGCCGATGAAAGATATGGAAGGACAATGTAGCCAGGTTTAAAATATTGTTGAATTGTTGTTGAATACTGGATGTTCTACTTTTCCAAACCATGCACCTGCAGTGTTTATTCATTGCCATATAGTATATTTACAGCAGGGCAATTCGTTTTCCTGGCTTGTGTTGGCTTTCATGAGTGGCCTAGCATAAAATAGTTTGGCATGGAGTCGGCCTCACTCTAAAGGTGAACGACACTTGATCAGGGGAGGCTGGATCAAGTCTCTCCTATAGACCCTTTCAAGAGAGTTCCATTATCAGCATCTTAGTTGGCCCCACAAGGCTTCTGTTTTAACATTCCATATGTTATCTTAATGCAGAGGAAGTAGATTGGGAACCAAATAGAACGTTCAAGCATTGTTTTTGTTTTTATTGTTGAAAGGGTCTATAACAGCAAATTAAATGTCCCAGGTGAGAGCGGGGACAAGATCACTGAGTGTTTCACCTTTTATTTCAACCTAGCATACCTTAACTCTTACAGTCTAATCATCTCCACAGTTATGTGTGCAGATGACCTATTTCTCACAATTTGACACAAATTCTTGGTATTTCATCAATTACAATTATATCAACATTTGTCATTTCAAATCGCCATTACTAACACTAAATTAATCTGCTCCCTGTTTTGCATGCATCTCTGTACTCATGTCATATGTGTTATGTCAAGAGGAATTCTCTATTATCTAATTAGATAATTCTCTATTATCTAATTCTCAAAAACAAACAAAACCAATTACCGGTAAGCCTCTAACCTCTATAGTCAAGAGAGAGACCTATTTAGATTAAACAATCAAGAATGCTCAGGGCAAGGACCATGGAACAAATGTTCATACAAAAAGCATAAATGTTGTCTTTATATAATTATAAACTATAAAATATATCTGTATACCACTTTACAATTACACACAGCACCAGAAGAACTATAAAATCCATCAGCAAGATAGTAAAGCAAAAATCTCTCACCTGATGAGAAACTGGGTGGCGAGAGTTCAAGGGCAGAGGCGGGCGACCACTAGCATCAGCGCAAGAGTCAGATCTGGCATATAAGGCTGGCAGAATCCCACAGCAGAAAAAAGGACCTTTCTCTTTATGGTAATGTAAACCGGGAAAGGATCCAGACTTAGCAGCTTGGGCTGACAGCACAGGGCTCCTAAAGGTTGTCTAGGCTGGTACTGAAAGGTCATTGGTTCCATCCCCTGCGCCTGGGGGGGAGCAAAAATGACAGGGGTCAGAATGAACTGCACTTTCCCCTCCCACAGCATCAATGGCTGCAGGGCTTTCTAGGAAAGCATGTAACCCACAACTCTTACCCACATGCTGTGGCTGAAGTGGTAGCTCCCCCATCTGTGAGTGTGAGTGTGAGTGTATGTGTGTGTGTGTGTGTGTGTGTGTGCGTGTGTGTTCGCTACCCATACTGCCCATTGTAATCACTATCTGATGCACTGTAGTGTGTGTGTGTATGTGTGTGTGTGTGTGTGTGTGTGTGTGCAGTATACCTGTAATATCAACATGAGTCAGAGGGGGAGATATTTCTTTGTGTTGCGGTCTTCCCATTGGCTCACTCTCTGCCCCATTCCCATGTCCTCTTGACCCTTTAAGGAGACAACTTCAGGACCAAGTTTGCTCAAACACACATGTAACGTTTCTTTACAGACTGAATCAATGTATTTTTCATGTATTTCATATAATCAGAGACATTATTGTTTCATTCAAATAAAGAAAGTAGTTACATTCTTTAAAATAATTGTTTTGTCAGGGAAAGTAAAGTATAACTCACCATTTCACCAACTCACAGGTTTCCACTTGTATTGCAAACATGAATTACAAAATAAAAATGATGTGGCTGCAATTACATTACATACCAGAGAGAGTGTATATATGTTGCGTTTAGGGTGTGTGTGTGTGAGAGAGAGAGTGAAAGAGAGAGTGTGACTAAAGAGAGTGTAGTCATGGTGTGTGTGGTGGAGACAGAGAGACAGAGAGACTGTGGAGGAGGATATCTGACAGATCTTTGTCGACATCTTGTGGAATAAATCAGCCTCCTGACTCATGAATACTACTGAGCATGTGTAAAAAATTTAATGTCCCAGGTGATGAAATAGCCAAAACTGAGGAGTTCTTTAAAAATCATTGTTTAATGATTGTAGTCTATAGCAAACATGTCTACTTTATAAACAGTATATGGAGTACATTTGAGAATGGAAGGCATTTGTTTCTGTCAAGAAAAAAATACAGGCAACATCAAACATATGCAAAGAAGCACAAAAGTTGGTCTTTTTCTTCCATCCACTTTGTCCATGGTTACAATGTTTTGAGGCTACTCCTGGTGCCTGTGGGAAAGTATAAAGGAGAGATAACGAACCTTTCTGGCTAAAGACAAAACTAACAATATTAGACAATATATTAGACAATATTAGACAATATCAATCAGCAGAGTATGGATGCCGTATGAACCCCGTAGCTCCAACCTAAATGTTGTGGAGTTCATAAAAACTCACCTCTTAAATTTATGCCTCAGCGCCCTCAAACATCTTCTTTCTGTCCTTCTTGTCCTCAACATTCTGGCGCCAGTCACCAACCTCTGCAGCCTATACATTTCACATATCATTAATTTGTGTGTGTGTGTGTGTGTGTGTGTGTGTGTGTGTGTGCTGTATGAACCCAGAACACTCACCTCCTGCTTGACCTCCTTCTTCACCTGCTTCAGGTTGGACCTCAAGTCCATGGTAACCTTGTGCTTGGAGCCCAGCAGAGCCTGAAGCATCTGATCGGCAGACAAACGTACTTTCTTCAGAGCTGGCTTCTTCATGCCCTTTATCTCTGTTACCTTGATCTTGAGGTCGTCTATCTGAGGACGCAATACAAACACTGATTTTTTTTTGCTAATCTTTCACAAACATATTTTCTTTTAGGCTCTTGCATGTCAACTCAGCCGATGTTTGAAAATCTCTCCACCTGATTTTAGAGGTTTTATATAGCTACTTCCAATACTGTATACCAATCATTTTGTTCCGGAGACAGATATGCACTTGTTGTACAAAGCTATGGTTAGTTTGGTACATTTCACAGGGTTTTTTTGTCAGATACATTCTCTCAAAAACCATCACAAGTAATTGTGACAGATTGTGAATTTCATTTTTTTTCTGAAATCCTAAACCTCCACTCCTCAGAAGTACAAAACAATCCAACTCATTTTTCATTTGTTGCTGTAAAACAACAGCAGGGTAACTGTGCACTTTGAAGGCCAAAGGTGATTATTTGAAGAAACTGGCCCATAAAGATAACAACATGTATATAAAGCTTATGGCACCTCTAAACTCACCCCCCATCCCCTCCTAACTAGAAAAAGATTCTTCTTCCGAAAGAAAGAAATAATGAAAGTATGAAGTGGGAACGACTGGTTGAGTTGACACGGGATGACATGATAGAATCACCTCCTTTTGTCCCTTTGTCACTTTGCCAACTGCGTCGTATCTCTCCTCATCCACTTTGTCAATCTTGCCGTGGATGTCTTTGATCAGTTTCTGAAGAACATTAGACATCATGAAAACAAACATAGGTAAGTGATAAGGGATGACATGCCGTTCAGGTATCAAGAGAGATAATGCACGTTTGAGGTTGGCCCCGATGCAAAGTGAAGATAAATAACCTAGATAAATATTATATGTGGCCAAACATATTTGGTCTCTTCTACTTTTTTTTACATTTGAATGAATACAGTGGTAACATTTTCAAGTTAACATGTCATGGTACCAAAATTGTGCTAAATGGTGTTTGATTGTGAAGTACTGTATGATCTTGTATGGCATGAAAACTATTCTAAAAACTATGTATCCTAATATTCCTATTCATTATAGTGGATGAAATCCACTATCTTGAAATCTCCTGGCTTCTTTTTCTTGTTATTATAACCTTTTCTTTTTACCTTTTTAAGAATGAATGCGACTCTATCCGCTTAACGTACAGACATGTTGAAATAACCGTTCTGAAGGTCTGGAGTGGGGCAAGAGGGTTATTATTTCATTTTTTTTAAAAGTTTATACTTTTTGGGAAATAGGGGATTAAAAATGTTAAAAAGCTAATTTTTCCCCAATAGACTTGAATGGCTGTGATGTCATAATGGCCTAAAGCCAGCTGCGCTCGATAAGCTCCCAGAGTAGTTCCCGGGCTAATCAGAACCCTGGCAAAGGTGTCACCTGTGAATCCAACTGTCTCAGCTTCTAATGCATACAATCTGGCGCTCCCTAAAACTACACATCCTGTTTAAGTGTTTCCCGTGTGTCAAAATAAAAGTCACAGCCATATCTCATGCTTTGCGCATTATATCTTCAGATCGGCTTGACGCATATGCTTCAAATTTGGTACAAGTGTTTGTATGGACTCAAAGATGAAGTGAATTGATGTTGGAGGTCAAAGGTCAAATGTCAAGGTCAAAAACACCTTGAGTGTTTTATCTCAAGAACGCCTTGACGCACAAGGTTTTTTGGTACGAGGGTTTGTATGAACTCAAAGATTAAGTGATTAAGAAGTTTTTTTTCCAGGAATCTCCCCACCAACATTAAGCCAGCAGCTTTCCATCCACTATTGTAATTCCTCTGGCATTACATTTCTAGTTATATTTTCATTTTGTGTTTGTCACAGGGCTACAATTTTACTGGAGACCTGACTGACCTACCTGAAGTTCCTCAACACTGCCAGGTAGACTAAGGGCAGGGCAATGCTCCTCCAGGTAGGCCTCCTTTGCCTTTACAATCTCAGCTGCCTCTTCTTCAAGCCGTGTTGAAGCAATCTGAAGCATCAAGCTCTGAGGACAGAAGAACCATGAGAGAGAGAGAGAGGATGATGGGCCTTCAGAGAATTCGACACATGTAAAGAAATTACTGTAGACCAGGGTGCCCAATGTATGGGCTGCACCATTAGTCCTAAACGTATGTCAATTGCTAGGAATTTCTGTCCCAACCAATTTTTAAAGGTTAGCTGCAGTTCATTATCTGACCACAGTTTTAAATGTGGCTATGAGGGGGGGTAGGGCGCCTGGGGGGTTGGGTGGGGGGGGGGGGGTCAACAGATCCATGACACAAGTGAATACAGCCAGGGTCACCACTGATGAATCGTTGTCCATCACCATGGGGATCAGCATGTAGGCAGTGGCATACTGACAAATATATGATGCATCGTAAAGTCACATAACTCAACATAATTTTTTATCCGCAGCCCTTCACCCAGATGCAACTGAAAGGACTTACCTTCAGATGATTCTTGCGACTCGATGTCATCTTTTTGCTGAGGGGAAATGCAAGGTTTAGTACAACAGACAGAAGGACTAAATGAAATACATAAGCTAATACCAGGAAAATGTTCTTGGGAAATACTTACTCGGACATCTTGGCTTGGTGTTGTTATCTTTATCTAAGAGGGAATAACAAAAAACAAATACATCCAGTGTAATCTAAGTGAACTGTCATGCACATACTGTAGATCATATATGCTTTGATAATGAACATACAGTATATTCAGAGAATACAGTACTATCTAATTCTGTGTAAGAATTCATTACTTCTGGATTACACATGTATGTACACATTACACATGAACATAAAATAGTTTGAAAAAAATATATAAAGTATAATATAGTATATAGGAAATTACAGATTTTGTTATAAAAGCCTATGTTAAGCAAAATAGTATTAATAACAATAATATCAATAAATGTAAATAATGAAAATAAACAAAACCATAAATATACAAACCATAACTTTAAGAGAATTAACTAAATATAAACCCTTCTAAGGTACAAACAAAAATGACTTTGAAAGTAATAAGACTATAACACTGCATAGTGAAAACTGAGCCAGAGACAACAAAATGTCAGAAATGTTCAATCAATGTTTCCCAAAGCCCAAGATTATGGTTTCAATAGGATATCATAATTATAACTGAGCTGGTTATTAGCTACCAGTTATTAGCTGGTTATAAGTCTAAAGAACAGTCCAATATTCTGTTAACATTTATGTTTACATATTTACAAAGAAATTGAAGTAGGTCATGTGATGTTACATGAGACTATTGTTGATGGGATTTCAACTCCCATAAATAAACCAGGTTTTAAAGTTTTCCCTTAGCTTGCACTTGCGTTTTAAGGGTCCAGTTGGTCAGGACAATTTGCCAAGAAAATGGGTATCACTTTAAAGATGGCAGACACTTGATTCCTATGCATCTAAAACAGGGCTGCCTGGTACCAGGCCAGTATTTCAAGTTGTATACAAGCAACATATCATCTCTTTGTATCAAAATTAGTTACAAACACCTGTCAATCTACAGCATATTTCACACTGATATTTGCATTTACATCACTCACTTTGACTTTGACTTTGACTTTGACTTACATGTTGCTATACAAGAGGACAGCGCTTTCTTTATTTCAAATATTATTTTAATGAAATCAATTAAATGTCTTATCTTGATAATCAAGACAGAAGTAAGATAAATAAACTTTTAAGATATCAGAACTGTCAAGACAGGGAAGAAACCTTAAAAAAACATATATTTCTGTTTTTGTATTAATTGTCAGTCTTACTTGATTAACACACATCTTGACCCAATTTACAATGATCCATTGAGATACACAGCATTAGAGGAACTACTAAATTACTCAGTAAGATAGCAAAGAAAAAACCTTACTTGATTAGAAACAAACTTGAACTTAGAAGTGTGAGAGTTCAAGGGTAGAGATAGGCAAGTACTGGCAGCAGAATAGGCAGGTCTTGTTTTTATGCCTGGTAGCATCTGATGCTACAAAATATCCTTCCCTGTTTATGGTCATGCCACTCCTGCAAATCCAGCTCCAATTTAGCTTTGCTGACATAGAATGACAGAAGTCATTTTTCCAGATGTCTGACTAACAAGTTTACATCTTACCTCTATCTTACAGATATATATATATATATATATATATCATATATTCAAGATATTATTGTATATCATGTTACAGATAACTGGACCACATTCTCTATCAACACAAGCTCCTGCCTGGTGCAAGTAGGGCAACTGGGATGCCAGTGTGACAATACTTGCTGCATCTTTAGGAAGTTGTTGTGTCACAAAATCTAAGGGATTATTCAGGAAATATGGAAAGATGTTGTAAATGGAAAGTACTTGAGACTATGAGTGTGCGTATGCTGAAGTGGACCTTGAAACAGAGGGGAGGAGCATCTCCTCAGGTTGCTGTATTCCATTCGGTCACTCCCTGCCACCATCCTTATGTCTTCAGCTGTCTACTGCATATCCCTCCTCTTTAACCCTGTTAGGAGACAACTTAGGAGACACACATGTAACATGCCTTTGTAGATTCAATTGATGTGTCACATTTTCATACATTTTATAAAATCAGGTATGTGATGTCTTGATAGAGTAATGACACTGAAGTTACATTCTTTAAAAGATTTATGCAACATATAACTCACCAATGCACCAACTTGTGCCGAAGTGTTAACTTTTGAGTAGGCTTCCACTGCACTACAAATGTGCATATGTTAGATCCCAATGAAATGGGCTTAAACTTGTCCCCAAGTAAGACTGATGGAGAGCATGTCAGGGAGAGAAAAACAGAGTGGCAAAAAAGATGTGTGTATGGTGTGGGTTTGTGTGTTTGTGTGTGCCTAGGTGGGTGGGTTAGACGGGGAGTGGGCAAACTCGATATCTTGTGAAATAAATCTCCCGCATACTGTAGTTGAATACTAACTACAAGAGAGTCAAATCTATCTGCTAAAACATTATGCACAATAAGCCAAAACAGTAGGAACTTTAAAACCCATTGTTTAATATGGTCTAAAACAGTAACATGTTTGCTCTATCTAAATTCAGTGCATTTTGAAAATGAAAGGCATTTGTTTCTGTCAAGGTATAGGGAACATAAAAAGACATTAAGCGAAAAGAACAAATGTCCCCAGTCCATCCATTTTGTCCATGTGTACAATGCTTTTCTTCTGGCAGATGTCTGTAGGAGAGTAAAAAAGAGAGTTAAAGGGGTGGTTCAGGATTTTGGACATAAGACCACATTTCCAAGTAAGCAAGTGTGATATTTATCAGTGGAGACCGTTTTCAACACGTTTCATCCAGTCCTTCTAATTGCAGAGTTCGCAGGTGCTAGGCTAGCGCAAGTCAACGGTATGTGCTAGCCTGCCACTAAAAACAGTCTTACCCACTCCACAGTACACCCGAGGCAAATAAATTATAACGCCAGACTATCGATGTAAATGTCTGTATTGATACTGTTATTTCTAACGTTATTCTATCCTTGCATTTCAACGATCGCATTACATTTTGAGGGACTAGTTTCTTACCACGACGGAATTATACTTGCTCCGGTTAGTAGTACTGCGCCGAAAAGTAAACAGTAAAGCGCACTCCAATGGGGATACTTAGTAGTAGCCTTGGTAATATCAGTCCACTGCTGAGATGCAAAATGACTACTACTAACTTCAGGGACCAAAGTATAACTATTGCAACGCGATGCGAGGGTAGTTGTATTTCTTACACTATTCTATCAACACAGACATTTACATCGATTGTCTGGAATTTGCCTCGGGTGTACTTTGGAGTGGGTAAGACTGTCTTTAGTGGCAGGCTAGCACATACCGTTGACTTGCGCTAGCCTAGCACCTGCAAACTCTGCAATTACAAGGACTGGATGAAACGTGTTGAAAACGGTCTCCACTGATAAATATCACACTTGCTTACTTGGAAATGAGGTCTTATGTCCAAAATCCTGAACCACCCCTTTAACTAAACTTGTTTTGTCTATTATTCATCAGCTTTAACCTAAATGTTGTGGAGTTCATAAAAACTCACCTCTTAAATTTATGCCTCAGCGCCCTCAAACATCTTCTTTCTGTCCTTCTTGTCCTCAACGTTCTGGCGCCAGTCACCAACCTCTGCACTCTATACATTTCACATATCATTAATTTGTGTGTGTGTGTGTGTGTGTGTGTATGTGTGTGTGTGTGTATGTGTGTGTGTGTATGTGTGTGTGCGTGTGTGTGTGTGTGTGTGTGTGTGTGTGTGTGTTTGTGTGTGTGTGTGTGTGTGTGTGTGTGTGTGTTTGTGTGTGTGTGTATGAACCCAGAACACTCACCTCCTGCTTGACCTCCTTCTTCACCTGCTTCAGGTTGGACCTCAAGTCCATGGTAACCTTGTGCTTGGAGCCCAGCAGAGCCTGAAGCATCTGATCGGCAGACATACGTACTTTCTTCAGAGCTGGCTTCTTCATGCCCTTCATCTCTGTTATTTTGAACTTCAGGTCATCAATCTGAGCATGCAATGCAAACAGATATTTTTTGCCAAACAGAAATAGAAACAATTTCTTTTTAATGTTTTTACAAAATTATCTCATTCATTCCCTTCTGCAACTAATATTAACATATGCAATTCATATTTCACTTGCTGCTGTAAAACAAACTTTTGAGGGTATCTATGCAGTATCGGGGTCAAGAATGATTTAGAAGAATTGGCCTATAAAGATATAAAGCTTATGAAACCTCTAAACTGTAATTTAGGTGTTGATTGTAAAGTCATGACACATGAAACCTAACACCTAACCCTAACCCTAATCCTAACCTCTAACCCCAATAACCGAATCACCTCTTTTTGTCCCTTTGTTGCTTTGGCATCTGTGTCGTATCTCTCCTCATCCACTTTGTCAATCTTGCTGTGGAGTTCTTTAATCAGTTTCTGAAGAGCATTACAGACAACATGAAAAAAATACATACCGGTAATACATGATCAAAAAGATACATACTACATTACATGCATCAAGATAATAAATATACTGAAGCTATGTTGTGAAAAATCCCAAGCAGTCAAAATGTCCCCTTACCTGCAGTCCCTCCACATCACTAGGCAATGAGAGTTCTGGGCATTGCTCATTCAGGTAGGCCTCTTTTGCAACCTTCAAATCAGCCACTTCTTTGTCAATCCGATCTGAAGCGATTTGAAGCATCAGACTCTTGAGAGAGAGAACAGAATCAGTAAGAAGTATAAGATTGTGACCACTAATTAACACAAACAAAATCATTGTGTAATGTCTATAACAGTGTTGATGATGATACAGATAGATAGATAGATAGATAGATAGATAGATAGATAGATAGATAGATAGATAGATAAATAGATAGATGGATACTTTATTGATCCCCAGGGGAAATTCAAGAGGTTATGATGAAAAAGTAAGATGATAATGATCACAGTAAGACCAACCATTTTCAACCATGACACGTATTGCAATTATACAGTGAAAGCATTGTGAATAAGCATTACTGTATACCTGTGTGTGCATGTACTTGTGTATTTCTTGTGTCTTTGGTCTGTATGCAGAAGAGTATCCTTTGTTCATCCTTGAATGGTTTGAATTCAATGGGAGCCTATCTAGAGACCTTTTGTTTTTCCCCAGGTGTGATTCTTTCTCTGTGGGGGGCTTTCACACTTCCCATTGTCACGTATGGTTGCTACCATTTGGCCAAGTGCAAGTTGGGGTCCTCCTAATTAACAACCGTCTAGAATCAGCCCTCGAATTAGAGCAAGAGATCACGCCTCCCTCTGTTTGTAACCTACATAAATTTATTATAATCCTTGTATAGCTTGTCTCTCTCCCTTGATGTGCATCACTGAAGAAAAAACCCTGTTTCCTGATTGACCTTCATCCTGACTGAGTTTCCAGATAAATGTGGTAGTAAAAAAATTGCTATCAACCGTTTCATCATTTGAAGACATTAAAGGCCAAAGAAAATAGATGGGTCTTTAAATTTGATTTAAAGCTACTGATAGTGGGACAGGACTTAATTTCTATAGGGAGATTTTTCCAGAGTCAAGGGGCAGCAAAAGAAAAAGCCCTATCGCCGTTCGTTTTTAGGATTGCATTGGGGACTGAAAGAAGATGTTGCGAGGAAGACCTAAGTGGCCTAGAAGGACAGTAGGGACTTAAAAGGTCACAGATATACTGTACTGTGGTGCCGTCCCATTAAGGGCTTTCTAAAGAATAATAATAATAATAAAATAATAAGAAAATCCCTTGTAACTCATCTTAAACTGATGTAGAATGTAGTTAAGTAGAGTGTATTTTAGCTTCTATAACCTATTTATGGTTTTTAACTCTTTTGCTCGCTCGATGCTGTTTTAAGCCCCCACCATCGACTTCAAGGCAGCGCTGTTACCATACCACTTCAAGGCACCTAACCCTAACCCTGTGTAAGGGTCCTGTCGTGTTTTGTTTTCCCTGTTTAGGGTTTTTCTTCATGTCTGCTCCTCTTGTTTACTTCCTGTGTCCTGTTTCATGTGTTCCTTTGTTTGTTTTGCCATTTGTTTCTGTTCCCTGTGCCTGTGTCTCCGCCCCTCACCTGATCTCGTTAGTCTGTTAGTTTAATTATGGTTTCCACCTGTCTCTTGTTTTACCTTGTTCATTGTCCACCTGTGCCCTGTTACCCCTGTGTATTTAAACCCTCTGTCTCCCCTCAGTCTTTGTCGGTTGTTAGTCAATGTGTGTTGTGTTTCAGTTGGGAATAAAGATTCTTGTAACTCTAAGATTGCCTTGCTGTACTTTGCCCTGCGTTTGGGTCAAGCCCTTGCAACCATGACACCCTGACCCTAACCCTAACCCTTGCCTAACCCTAGTGCCTTCCATGCAGCGCTGCCTGGAAGACGACGTTGGGGGCTTAAAACACCAAGTAACCTTTTGCTCAGGCTGTAAATGCTCATGTATTTCAGGTTATCTGGTGAAACTGCCATGTGAGTTGTAAATACAACTTGAACTTAATTTTCAGATTCTTACAGAAAATGAGGATTTACCTTCAGATGATGCTTGCGGCTGGATGTCATCTTTTTGCTAAGGTGTCATGCAAAATACATACCATAAAACAGAATTAATGACAGCACGAAACAAAACTGACATAATATCATACTTGGGACAAATACTTACTCAGCCATCTTTGCTTTTTGTTTGTTCTTTTTTTTATCTGTGATGGAATGAAAGACAAAAACCCTTTATATTGTCTACAAAATAGATCAGTTATTTTAATATAAAGAAGACAGTAACAAATAATGACTTCTGACATGAGGATATATTTGAAATATACATGTAAAGAATACTGTGAATAAATAATTGCTGGTCAGATATTACTACATGCTGAAACAAATGCAACAATGCACTGCAACCTAAAAAAAATGTCAATTGCTTTAAGATTTATTTACTGCAGTAGATTGGAATACCATATGTCAGCAGTGGAGCGAGTGAATTGAGTGCCAAACTGCATGTCAATTTTAATGGTGGTGAAAGATATAACATTACAATATTGTTTAGTCCTGAATGAAATATTGCAGGTTTCTCAGCAATGGATACACCCCCATGCATGCTACATAGGATTCCATTTTGGTTGGATGCCAAAGAGTATCATGCTTCATTTAGCCTCATTAGGTTTGAGTTGGGTATCCAAACCTATAAATCTCAGCTGGTACAGAAAGCAGGAACATTAGTTAAATATAGTGTGTGGGTTTCACTACCAAGGTAACGGGCACATGACCCAAAACTTCTGGAAAAGTCTGGACATGACACTAGGGAACTGGCCCAAATGTCTCACATAATCAAAATAAGTGGGTGACACAGGTGTCTCCTTCAAGTATAGTATAGTATAAGTATATATACTTTTTTGATCTTTGATATCTTTTTTGATTTTGGTCTCTGCATTTATTGCGGTGAATTAGTGAAACACAAACAGCACAGTGAACACACAGTGAGGTGAAGCACACACTAATCCCGGCGCAGTGAGCTGCCTGCTACAACGGCGGCGCTTTGGGGAGCAGTGAGGGGTTAGGTGCCTTGCTCAAGAGCACTTCAGCCGCGGCCCACTGGTCGGGGCTCGAACCGGCAACCCTCCGGTTACAAGTCCAGAGAGCTAACCAGTGGGCCACGGCTGCCCAAGTGTATCTTAGAGCATTTATCATACACATTTCTCAGTGCATTTATCAGACACTATTTCACTGAACTATCCCTTCAGTAACACTGCATGATATCATAATGATTTTTATTTAGAGTTAAAAATAAACTGACTGGAATAACAAATTACATATAACAAGATACTGTGCATGCTGCAGATTTTGTGTACTCTTTGTGGAAATATATCCTTATTTTATTATGGTTATGATCATCTTATCTGATTGTTCATATCAAGATATCAAAGGCAACAGCTATTGCAATCAGCACCAGACGACAACAGCATTTTTTTTAATCCTAACTAATCCTAATCCTATCCTAATTTTATTTATTTTTTTAAATAATAATTTCATCACTATTTTCTGAAACGCCAAATAATTTAGCAATCAATTTAGATCAATTCCTTCAGCACTACTGCACAAAGATACACTATAGAGGAGGAATTCGAAAGACAATCAGCAGAGTGTGCATATTGAGCATGCATATTGTATTTGGAGGGGAAAAGGCAGGAAAAAATAACTCTCACCTAAGAAGAAATCTGGACTGGAAGAGGAGCGCTCTTGGACAGGGGGAGGGAGAGCAAATCTGTCACTGGCACTGACAGCAGCAAGTGAGTGGTGAGGTCCAGTATTTAAGGCTGGCAGCATTCAATAACACAGGCTATCCCCTCCTCTTTGAGATTCTTGCCAATATCCAGTAATCCTCTTAAAATAGAAGAATATCCATATTTTGACAAGACTTTAAAGGAACACTAAGCTACACTTATCTAACTGGGGTAACCCACCTCCAGTGATTTATGAAGCGAAGTTAACTTTGTCAGAAGGGGTTATTGCACACACAAAAAAGGGAATGTATTGTCTTACCTAATTCTGGGGTAGACAGCATGTATGCTAATTTCCCAAATAGTTGTCATGTTCCTTTAAGCAAGAGACACAGAGTGAATACATTTTCTATAACTAATTTCTACTTCCAATGACTAGTCACACAACAGATTCATGTTTAGATCTTTATAATGTACTGTAACATAATATCAAGACATCAGTAATAAATGATATTACTGTCAGGAGATGATAGGTTAGACCTGCTCAAAATCCAAACCTAAAAGCTGGTGGGCAGAACATGATATTGTAAACGTTAATGTGTGTGTGTGTGTGTGTGTGTGTGTGTATGTGTGTGTGTGTGTGTGTGTGTGTGTGTGTGTGTGTGTGTGTGTGTGTGTGAGAGAGAGAGAGAGAGAGAGAGAGAGAAAGAAAGAGCACAATTTAATGAATTTATATCTATGTAGGACATTTTTTATTTTGACTGGATATGCATAGCAGCAGAAGGCTGAACCTGTGTCTAGACGTCTGCTTTCCATTCTTTCTAGGTTATAAACTGTTGTTATCAAATTAAATTTATACACAACTGAACATGTCAGGATTTCGCAGGAGGACCCAAGTGCAAGACTCGACAAAGGCAGGTGTACAGTCAAACTTTTCATTTGTTGGTAGATCCACACGAGAAGCACAAAGTAAATGCTGAAGACAGGCTGATGAATCCAAGAAGATGGACAAGAGAAGGCACAATCCAAACCAAAAACTAACACTTACAGACTTCACTTTCAACTTACACAGCCAGAGAGATGAACCAACAAACAGGACAGCGGAACAGAGGGGTTATAAATACACAGGCCAGATCGACAGATAACTGGACAAGACCAACAAAACAATATAGGGAACAGGAGCAGAAAATGGAAGGAAAACTAACGGAAGTACAGACCAAAGAAGGAAAGGGCTGGAGACAGTCACATGACAGCAGACAGGTAAACACAGAGCACCTGGGGAACAGCACACAACAAACACAGGACAATATACAAAATGGCCACCGGGGTGGCACAAAGACAGTCCAGGCCAGATCTTGTGATCATTCCAGGCAGGGTCCTGACAGAGCAAATCAGTAACCACTTAATTAACGTAATTAACTCTCATGCCAACTGAGAAAAGCTTATTACACTGCAATAGGGCTGCAAAAATTAATCGAATAATCAATTAGTTGCCAAAATTAGTCATATAATACTTATGATTTAGTATTTTCTGTTTCTATTTATATTCCAACACGCTCGTATTCAACTGTAATCAGACTCCATGTCCCATGAAAATGGGACAGACTATCTACCTTGACCCCAATTTGACCAGTCACCACTACCAAAGTGCAACAGAAGCAAAGTGTGTGTGTGTGTGTGTGTGTGTTCGTGTACTGTACATGTATGTGTGTCTACATGTGTGTGTGTTTGTGTGTGTGTGTGATTGATTCGCAGCTTGTCAAAAGGCAGAAAGACAAGACACAAAACACACCTAACAAACAACTAAACAACTAACAGCACAGTTTTTTGACTAAGGAAAACAGTGACAAAGGCTTTAAAACGAAATTAAAACTGTATTTGTTCATACAAAGTACATGATTATTTTACTTCTTGGATGTACTTTACTTTTTTTGATCTGCCCTATTCATTTGTGTTGATCTTTTTATCTTTTTCGCCCTCTGTATATGGTAAAAGGCAGTAATGGGACCAACGCATAACCTTTATGAGTGACAAGCCTTCAATTCCTCTTTTGTGTTTGTTTTTGTTTTGTTTTGTGTGTAAGTCTTGTGTTTTTGTCCTCTGTTGTGTGTGTATGATTTGTAAAAAGAGAAAAAATAAAGAATGTAAGAAAGAATATATGATTTGTTTGACTACAGGAAGAACAGTGTTCCTGTAAAGGAAAAAACTGATGTGTTGTCAATTAACCAATCCAATCCAAGCACAGGACCAGGTGCCATCAGCAACAGGCTGTGGGTGAAGTCTTTTGTGGTTTTGGACGTTTACCTGCAATACCCACTGTGACCAGAGGGAGGAGTGCTTTCCCATGTTCCTGACTTCCTTTCTTCCTCTCCTTCCTTCTGTCCTATCCCTAGCTCCTCTCCTGGCCCACCCTTCATGGCCTTCTGCTGTCTGCCCTGTGCCATCCTCTCTGAGCCTGTAAAAACAAAGCTTTAGCACCGACTTGTGAACATTTTTCAAAACATTGACTGAAAAAGAAGTAACGTTACTAGAGAATTCACACCGACATTACTTTTGGTGTGAATTCTTTATACTCACCAAAAGTAACAGAAACTAGTGAATTTCTGCAAGAGTTGCACCCGAATCACCATTGTCACCAAAGTCATAGGGTAAGGTAGGGAGGGAAAAGTAATCTAAAAAAGACAAAAGATGCATAATATGCATATCCTCTGTCTGACCTGATGTCATTGATAGATTTATATCTAACTGAGAGTCCATTTAGTGTTGCATTCAATATCAATCATAAAGCAGTTAATTATTATTAACACTCTAATGTTATTTAAGAAATGCTTGCACAGTCACACCATTCTGTCAACCTTAAGCTTATGTGTGTGAGCGATACATTTTTTTCCCTTTGCATTTGATCTCTAACTCTGCAAAATGGCATACCCACTTCATGACACAAAAAAGCCAAGTGACAAGGAAAGAGTGGAAACCTTTAGGATGTTTATTAAACCACACAGCGCAAACAGTGCAGTGACACAGTAAGCAGTCTTGCAGACATGGACATGAAGCTGTATGCCTTATGTACTGCAGAGTTATGCTACATTCCCGACTGTCTTTAAGCCACAATAACAAGCACCAAAGCAGGCTGGCTAGGTTTATGCCTGGCCTCTCTCAACCATCTTCTTCCTGTAATCCATGCCAGCCTTGTCCTCCTTGTCTTTTTTATGCCAGTAACCAATCGTCTCCTTGTCCTTCAAAAGATAAAAGGAAAGTGCTTAGAGGAGTGTTTGGTTAATGGCAAAGATATGAAATATGTCCCTTGTGCTGGAACATGTTATGTCATGCTTCAATTAAATATGTTCAACTCTCCTATGGTTCTAGTATTCAACAGTACTTTTTGTATGAAGGTTAACTCGTCAGTTGGAAATCTCTGCTCACCTCTTTTTTGAGCTTCCTCGTCATCTGCTTCAGCTTGGCTCTCATAGGCCTATCCAAAGTGACCTTGTGATTGGAGCCCAGAATTACCTAAAGCGTTAGATCCAGCTTCCAGCTCTTCGGTTGTGTAATTACATCGTCAGGTCCTCTATCTGAAACTGGGAAACAGACATAGAAAACATATACACTCCAATCCAGGGTGGAAAGACAGAGCCATTGGTGTGCACTTCTAAAAGCAAGTATAAACTAATGAAGTATCAACTAAATATCTGTTGAACATTTTCCAACATAGCTTGCAATTGCACATCTCTCCCCATTATTTTAGTTTTTGCATTAAGCATCTTACAGTTAAAAGTAAAAGTATGTTAATGGTTAAAAGTAAAAAGGCAGGTTAAATTGGGGTACTCTGAGGGCCCTCTCTTGGTGATCTGAAACGTCTGGTCAAAGGCACAAAGTTTAAAAACATTAAAGGCGGCCAGTCCAGATTCACAAATTTAATGGCGTCATTTTGTGATCAAACGCTGCGGGCAAAGGAGTTGTTCTTATGTTTCTTAATCAGTCATGGGTGTGTTTTGGGCATAAAATCCTTTAAACCAATGAGAATGACATCTATTCCCTGGAGTCAGTGTTGCCTTTATCAGGCTATGTTTTTAGAAAGTGTTGCCTTTTTCAGGCTATGTTTTTAGAATGTTTATTATCATTTTAGAATGTTTTTAATGTTCGAATGACTGAATAAAAATCCTAAAGATATTTATCCTACAGAGGAGTTGCTGCTCTCGGTGGCGTAATGATTTTTAGAGGGTAGGCTATAAGATATTCTAACATTATTGGGGTAAGTGTTGCTTTTTTCAGGCTATGTTTTCGATGGTAACCCCTTGTCAGTCAATAATGAAAGAAGGGCCTACTTAAAGGAATTATCCGGAGTAAAATGCACTTTAGATCGATTTACGGATGATTGGGGGTACATACGTTGAGTTGACATCAAAATCATGTCATTCGTGTGTTTTGAGAAAGTTCGATTGTACCGTTTTCAGTCAAAACTCGTAGCCTGGAAGTGAGCAGGGCATATCAATTTTGCTGCTACAAAACGCTATTTTTATACCTCTTCTACAGTTCCAAACAACATAACACTTACGTGGTAGTGAGTAGAGGGTCCCTAAAGCCAAACCGAAGTATCCCGAGGTCTTTATGTGGTCGGATAGAGAGTCCAGAATGAATTTCATCAAGCCAGTACCTTTCCGGAAATGTTGCCATCTTTGCTGCCATCTTCAGGGGAAAGTCCGAGTCGATTGCTGAGTGTGTTGTAACACGCTCTGGAAATTCACAATTTCGTCGCCGTTTTTAAAAAAAACAAAAAGACATAGTCCAGTCCATACAACTTCATTTCAATTTCAATATGTTTTTTTTTTTTTTTTAAACGGCGACGAAATTGTGAATTTCCAGAGCGTGTTACAACACACTCAGCAATCGACTCCTACAGACTTTCCCCTGAAGATGGCAGCAAAGATGGCAACATTTCCGGAAAGGTACTGGCTTGATGAAATTCATTCTGGACTCTCTATCCGACCACATAGAGACCTCGGGATACTTCGGTTTGGCTTTAGGGACCCTCTACCCACTACCACGTAAGTGTTATGTTGTTTGGAACTGTAGAAGAGGTATAAAAATAGCGTTTTGTAGCAGCGAAATTGATATGCCCTGCTCACTTCCAGGCTACGAGTTTTGACTGAAAACGGTACAATCGAACTTTCTCAATACACATCCGAATGACATGATTTTGATGTCAACTCAACGTATGTACCCCCAATCGTCCGTAAATCGATCTAAAGTGCATTTTACTCCGGATAATTCCTTTAACTGTGTAGAACTCGTTTGTTGTTGACTATGAGACCACACAGTGAAGTTAGTTTCACTTTGGCTATGCATTCAAATAATAGACGAGTGCAGATGCGTGTAGGCTATTCTGCTAGTCCCAAACAGGTTTTAGTAAAGAATGGTTTAGTGGAATACCTGTTCTCTCACGTGCAAGCAGATTCGTGCAAATGTGCCGCTGACAAAATTCGCCTTATTCGCCCGGCCAGAACGAGGCTAATGGGTACACTTGCCATTACACCTCTGTCCAGCAGATGGTGGTGGTAATGCACTCCATTTGCAAACTGCCAAAAAAAAAGCTCACCGAAAAAGAGGAAGGGTTCACTGGCATCAGAGCCCATTTACGGAGAGCCAGATCACTCCCTATTAAAGAGGCCCTATGCAACAATTTTAGCAAAAATGACCTTAATTATGCAGGTTGAGAGTCGTTCTGATGGTTCTACAACACTTTTTGGGTCGTTTGGTGGGTGCTTCGTCTCCCCTTAGTGCTTCTCCGCGGAAAAACCGAATATGCAACTTTCTGGTCACGGTCGGAACACATCCGGATGTAACTCGGCGGAAATACTCGAAAATGTAGTCAGATTTAGTCAGATTGTAGTTTCTAAGAAGACTGCAAAACGGACTCCGACTTGGCTTTGTTGCTGTTGAAATTGTAAGTAGCCTACCTTTGGGTGAACTTCGTTTTTGTAATGTGATTTTTGCTCGACCGTTTTATTGTGAGCCCTATGTGTTTAGCTTGGTTTATTGATGCTAGCTCGCTAGCTATTGGGGGTTTAGCGTAGCAGTCACTTGCTACCGAAGCTGCAGGGGGAGCTATGTCGTGAATAATGCGAGCCCAAATCAGGCGAAAACCCAGAAACAGCGAAGGAATAACCAGACCTGCATAGGGCTTCTTTAACTCCATTGTACCTGCAATCTGTTGCAGTTCCGCTAGGGGCGATCACGAATAAGTGCAAAAACAATGGGGGTCTATTGAGCTAGACGGCTAAATTTGTCTCTTTCACCTGATTGTCGTTGACAAATCTTAGATTTGATTGTAGTTTGTATAACTTCTACATGGGTTATAGGTCAAAAGTTGAATGAACGAGTACTTATGTCCTTTTGATTTCTTACAGGTTGGGTCGTTGTTGCCCATAACACGCTAGCATTGTGCTAATGAATGACGTCATCAACACGTTTGAAAGGCTTTTTAGAACAATTAAGTGACTTTAAAAATATATAATACTCAACCAAGTGTATTTTCTTTGTCTCCCCTTTCGAATACAATATTCAAATTACTTGAAAAAAATTATATCCCGAGAAAAGTGGATTTTGAGGGGTACAGCTCCATAGATCTCCATTCATTCTGCACTCGTGGACGAGCGCCCTCATGTGGAACCACAGAAGGAACTGCAACCAGTTTAGAAACCGGAAGTTTTCCGAGAGTGGCAGTTCTCCCCTTATTAGACATTTTCTGTTGTCAGAGATCCGTAGACGGGCTCTGGTTATGTCTATGTTCACTGGCCTGTTCTTCTTCTTTAGTGAGTTTTTTTTAGCAATTTGCAAACTAAGTCCATTACCACCACCATCTGCTGGACTTCGGTATAATGGCAAGTGTAGCCTTTAGCCTCATTCTGGCCAATTACAAACAAGTGTGATCTTGCTCACCTTTACGATTTAAAGGCCAATTAATAAAAACAAATCAAACATGCATCAGCTAACCTATTAAAATGATTGCACAGATCAAAGTCCGATCCGATCCGTCTTCTGTACCACAATTAACAGCATTATCAAATGTTGTATCACATCAACAAGGCAAAATTGTTTTATCATGAGGAAATAAGGCACCACCAACGTGATGTATAATGTAAAAGGAAAATCAATGGCAATGTATAGACGCTTAGTTATGAATTTTGTCAAAAACAGCAAACTTCTTGGTTAAATTTGCATAACCCTTTAACTGGCACACCATGATAAAAGTGATGATTTATTTTTTTCTATGAACCTCTACCAAACGGTTGAGGTGCCAGTTTATGGTAAAAGTCAGTTATCTGACTTTACTGAAAGAAAAACAAAAAATTCCCAGAAAAAGTGGTATTATCTTGTAGCCCTGGTCCCAGAGTTTAAGAAAAATCATGTCAAAGAAATTAACTCATTCCCACTGTACCTGCAGACCACTTAAGTACATTTCCCATTGAAATGAATGGGATTTTATGGATTTAGGTGAAGAACGTGTACACATAATACATTTTGGTCTGTACCATGAAGAGAAAACTTATTCAACTATATAAACCATATATTTTCTGAAAGCTTAGACCCTCAGGATGTTATCTAACATGACATGAGACATGTCCCACCCTCCTCATTAGTATGCAGCCCATGCATAACACATTGGGTATTGGTAAATCGGGTATATGGCTGATACCTTTGGGTCTGTGCCATTTAGGAAAAAGTGGTTCAACTATATAAACCATATATTTTCTGAAAGCTTACACTCTGATGTCCCACCCTCCTTATTAATATGCTGCCCATGCATAACACATTGGGTATTTTTAAATTAAGCGTATGGCTGATACATTTTGGGCTGTATCATGGAGGAAAAACTAATTAAACCACCTAAACCATACATTGTCTGAAAGCATATACCCTCAAGATGTGAACTGACATGGATTTTGATATTTGTCACCCTCCTCCTGACACGATAGCCCAAAACGGTATTAGCCATATACACTATTTACCAATACCCAATGTATTATGCATGGGCAGCATACTAATGAGGAGGGTGGGACATGTCTCATGTCATGTTTGATTGCATCCTGAGGGTCTAAGCTATCAGAAAATATGTGATTTATATAGTTGAATCAGTTTCCCCTTCATGGTACAGACCAAAATGATGAGAAGGGCCTTCGACATTACAGAGGTACTGAGCAAATATTTTGTGCTTAACATGTAGTACTCAAGTGGTAGATATGGTTCCATATGTTTAAACTCAAAACAGTTGGATTTTTTGGAAAGATATGGTGTCTTAAAGTGTGCTCTACCAAACGGTTGAGCAGGCAGTTTTAAGCAGGAAACACCAGTAACTCAAAATGTTTGCATTAAGTTACTTATTGTCGACTATTAATTTCACAATATATTGTGTGTACAGATTATTTGAATAATTCACTGAAAACTTACAGCTTAATCATTGATATTCATCATTCCTCTTCACATCAAAATAATTTCAAATGAATCAAGCAACTGACTGATACATTTGCTTCGATGTAAAAAATGTTATCAAGACCTGACTGACTACACATGGTAGAACAAGTCACAGCAAATAGCACTTACTCGTCCATCCTGACCTGTTGATTATCGTAGACCCTATGAAAATAAAGGAAACTGTCAGTAATCATAACTAGAATGTGTTTACAAATGTGAAGTAGCTAACTGTATAGAATCCATCTGAAACTACCCTTTGAATTTTACTACAAAATGGACTGAACAATTCGATTCTTTCAGGAGCAGACCTCGATCCTGACCACATTCCAAATAAAATAATTTCTGCAATGGCCAAAAGTAAAAATCGACCCTAACTATGGCGGGTACCTCAGCAGCTGCTATTTAAGGATGCCTCTAATGATACGCTTGTCTTCAGTAGGTCATTTATAACCTAACACTTCAGCATGTACTACCAAACATGCCATTTGAGATATCATAGACATGGTTCTCAAACGGAGTGAGTTATAAATAAAAACATACAATGATGAATGGAACGTAAACTCTGAATGTATATTATTTTACCCATGCGTTCATATTCAGACTAAAATGAATTAAGTTATAAAACAAAAAATTATTATTTTCAGACTTGGATTGGATTTTTATTCCACTTTTAAACAATGAGGTGCTAATGAGGAACTCTCTGTTTGTCTTATTCATCGTCAAATGAATAGTTTCCACCCCACCTATTGCCTTATTAGCTGGTGTATAGAATGGTGGCATGATGGCTGCTATGGTGCTTCAATGATTTAACCGTATTTATGAGCAATAGACAATGTAAGTCACATTTAGGAAACAAATGTTTGTAATTGGAGCAGTGAACGTAAATCAATACAAATACATGTACACTGACACTCTGTCAAATTAAGAAGGATCCCAGCTCCAAATGAAAGGCTTGAAGACAGGTTAGGTTTCAGAAAGACACATCACCAGGTCATATATTAAGACTCTACCAAGGACCCCTTAGAGTGCTGGACTTCATCCTAAAGCCATCTTCGCCTAACCTGACAAAGACTTGCGTCATATTCTAGGTGTTATTTGTGCCTATTTCATAAATCTGGGAGTTCATAAAAAATCCCTTGCAATTACTTAAATGACACAATATGTCTTCAATTCTTAATTGCACACTACACTATAGTCAAAATTCTAGTTTTTAACTTTACTGAGAATATTAGTGTTAACCAAACTCACAAATGCTGAAGATGAACACTTGCATTTCTTGTGAAAGGGCACAGTAATAAGTTAATGTCGGCACTTGTTCAGAAATGCATACAAAAAATAATAATGTATTCATTTTTACAAACAATAATAATGTATTCATCTTTACAAACAATAATGATGTATTAATTTTTAAAAACAATAATAATGTATTCATTTTTACATTCAAAGCTTACATACTTGTTGGGTAAACAGTGCATCATCAGTTGGAACTGGAGCAGAACTCCAACCCCAAGCATCTGAGAACAGTTGTGAACATTCATCAGGACATAATCTGGGTGTGATGTAGGCCACAAGTCTTCCTGTACTGCATGATGCAGCATGATCCTTTATGATGAAGGCATGTTAAACATAACCATATATATATTTTCCACATGGGTGTTGTTCATTTGGATGGGAGCTTCTCTCCCGGCCTGTGAGAGATCCAAGCAGATTACAAGTGGAGTAATCCCATGCATGACACGCAGTGTGTACTGGGAACGAAAAGGAATCCACCAATAGAATGTGTGAGAAGAATAAAAAAAATCCACTACAGTATAATCCCATTGATTTCCAGAGTTGTTGTGGAATTGGCTGAATTGATCTCCACCATTAACAGAGGCCGGCAAGCAGTGGTACTCAGTCGAGACTCCACGGACGTCTGAGGCACTACTAGAGTTTTAATGACATTGTGTGATGGCTCAGCGAAACTCTCCATTTCTCTTTATGGAATTGGCCTCTTGCTCAGACCAATGGATCAACGAGTTCCTGAAACTTGACCCACAGATAGCCCTCCCTGGTCCCTCCTTATAAATAACCATAAATAACCTACCCTTCAAGATTGATAGTCTTGTTTTATTGCATATTTATTTAGTGGTCTTCCTCATGACAGGATCGATTACACATACAAAAGCAGTTGAATGTTACTTTCACTAGAGGTTATGTTTGTATTGAATGGATTGGGAAAGAGAGCATTCAACTTTGCAGAAGTCTATTCATATATATACATTATAAAATTAGTGTTTGAAGCAAAGTAAGTGTGGTGAGCACAGAAAAGCCATTACCTGTTGAACACTGATGTGGAGCAGTTTTCAAAGATGGGCCAAGAGGATATCCCAACTATAGTCTTTTAAAAAAAAGAAAAAAATTGAAATGTCATTTTGCATCTATTGGCCATGGTGTACTGTAAACAGCAAGTATTAAGGAAAGAAAGCACACTTACCAAAACGCTGTTGATGAATGAAGATTGGGATTGATACAGCATAGTACACAAAAACATTTCCTCAAATATTTTATTTTAGAAAACAATGCATTGCACATTTTGCTTGAGTGAAAGTAAGAGACAAAAGTAAGCAAATTACAGACTGTGGATGATAACGTTTTAACTCAAGCTTGTAGAACAACACCCAGAGTGCCCAAACACAGTAGCACAGGCTGACACGCTGACAATGAATCACAAATACCAGTTTGATAGACCCAGTCAGGGCATTAAGCAGTGTCTGAGATTAGCTGATTGACATAACGACATAAAACTAATTATCATAGTAAAGATGTGACATCTCAGAATCCCGATGGACACATTAATTAGCGCCCTCAAACATCTTCTTCCTGCCACCCATGCCAGCCTTGTCCTCAAGGTTCTTACGCCAGTCGCCAACATCTGCAGGCTAAGAAGATTTTACAAAATCCTGTTTTAGTATGTGGCATCTAAATGCAATCTGAATATACAGCCTAGAAAAAGACTTGTTTTGTGTTCATGGTTTCCTATTGAGTACTCACCTCTTCCTTGACCTCCTTCTTCACCTGTTTCAGATTGGCTCTCAGGTCCAAGTTCACCTTGTGCTTGGAGCCCAAGAGAGCCTGAAGCATGGCATCTGCAGACATACGTACTTTCTTCAGAGGTGGCTTCTTAAACTTTCCTTTTAGGTCCACGATTTTAATGTTTAAGTCCTTAACCTAAGGTTCAATGGGTGGAGCAAGAGACAGAGTGGTGGATAACAGGAAGGGGAAAAAGGAGCAGTAATGGATGGTAACTCATGGTTGATCTAAAGACAAAGATTCAGTTGCCTCACCTCATCGATAACTCGATTTGCTGTGTGCTCTAAAATGTATCTCTCCTCATCGATTATGTCTATCTTTGTGTGCAGCTCTCGGCACAGCTCCTGAGGAAAGAAAAAAAAAAGAAATTTAAGGACATAAGCATTTATTTTGCCAAAGCACATTAATTATAAACAAAATACAGGGGAAATGTTCTAATCTTTTGGGAATCGTCTATTTGTAAAAATATCATTGGTATAGGATCAACACACAATATACAAAACTGGTGAACGAGTGCTTTCCAGTGGTTGCAGGTACCTGCAGTTCATCTTTGCTGTGTGGCAGGACGAGAGGTGGGACGTTTTCCTCCATGTACCGCTCCCTCTCCTCCACTTTCTGAACCCCTTCCGCCTCAAGGAGATCTTTTGCAACCTGGAGCATCATGCCCTGGAAGAGAATCGGTGAATTGCTGATACATAATGGCTAATGTTGCATCTCAAATCCATTTTGGCTTGATCATCATCTTCTGAGCCAGATTTAGGACAAAAGCAAAGCACCATACCTTCAGGTTGTGTTTCCGACTCATAGACATCCTTTTCCTAAAAAGAAGTAGAAAATTATAATAACCCTCAAAACCCTCAAGTGGACGATTGGTGAATATAATGCATGAAAAGAATGATATAAATCTAACACACAACTAACAAGAAATCACATAGTGGCAAGAAGTATAACTAACTTTTCCAGCAAATAACTACTGGCTAAAATTAACAAGCAGGCTGGTCATACAATAGCAATAGAGATTAAAATAAATTGAGAAATGAATGTTTCAGGCACTCCACGGTCTGTTATGAGCAAAATGTATGTCAACTAAATCAGAACCAGCTAGGCAAGTAACCCTACAACCAGTTCTTTTAGATTTTAGGCCCTGCACAGCATATTGAAGTTGTGTGGCCTAGTTTTGTGGTGTGTACTAGCAAGTTCAAGTTCGCACAGCGTGCAAGTCCTGACCGCTCTACTGCCCCTTCTTTGCTGACAAGGCTACAGCAACAGGGAAGAAGACATAGGACTGTCTTGCAAGACACAGCTTAAACCTGTGAACTGCTAAACTTAACTTACAAAACTAAATCAAAGTTTCTACTCACTCTGTCATTTTGCCGGATTTGGTTCCTCACTTCCTGCAAAAGAAGAAAAAAGAATAGACCGTTATTTTCCAAACATAAGTGGACTTAAGCATCTCATACCTAGACATTTACACAGTTTAGGCTATAAATGAGCACAGGGTGGAACAAAACACTTGATTTAACTGCTCATGAGAATCTATTTCAGCTCGCCTACATGGTGGAACATACTGTAAGTAATGCTCTATAATGTGGTACCACAAGAAAACTGTCATGAGATCAGGTTCTTCAGATAAAATGCTATTGTCAATCATCATTGTCCTACAGTTGTTTTATGTTGATTACCAAAGTTGTTTCAACCCAGAGTTTATTATTCAGGGGCTCTCACATGCCACATCCATCACCACCTGCACTAGAGTTAGAAATTCGGAGTGATTTGGGGTTGCGTCATGTGACTGGCAAATGTATTATTGTGCCAACATTTGCCCTTGTAACTCTAAACTTGGGGCTGTTGAGCCCATGGAGGGAGGAGGCAGACGGAGGGAGCCTTGAGCCCTTCCTGAGTGGCGCTCATGACAGCCCTATCTGTGTAGTCGCTGCAACTCGACACTCCTGGTGGGATCAATGTAGAGCCAGCGCTGCCTTCTTGAACATCCTTCAGATGACCAAGACATCGGCGAAAGTCACTGAAATAACCTGCCGCTCTTCTCTTTTTTTCTACCCTTACTGTCTACACGTGTCATCTTTTTATAGAAGGCATTAGAGAAGGATGATGTTCTACACGTCTTACATGATGATAACACAACCGTTTTGATATGCCTCGAAACCTAAACTTCAGGTATGGGTATGAACAGGTGTGAATGGCTGGAACAAGTTGGCCTACAGTGCACATAGAATAAACAAACTCAATCCTAGCGAAAAAAGGTTATGTACAAGATCGTATCACAAGAAATACCAATACTGATAACTCCATTGCGCTAACAAAGAGGAATGAAGGAGCCGATATATTTGGAAACAGGCAGGGTATACCACTCCGTCAGCTGCTCAGATTAAGGTCCCAGTGGATCATGGTTAATCCCTCCAGGCCTTCGGTGATTTACCCATGCCAGTCAACCCAACGGCGTGTTAGCGTTCCCAAGACATAGGGCAGTTTCCATCGAAACATGGTTACAGCTAGAACTAGCCTAGAAATCTAGACGCACCCTAGCGGCAGCCAATTACATTTGCTGCCAGGGCTAGGTTACAGCTACAGCAGCAAACTGCCGCAAAGTAGGCTCCAGTTCTTGCCAAAAGCACAGCGCTGACAGGAAGGTAAACATTTGAGGATACGTTTCAGGCGTACTGCTTGTCGTGGTGTAGCGTTTCAGTGTCACATCATCAGTCCATAGATCATCCTGGTCGTGAGAGATCACAGTCCATATAAATCGACACCATCCACAATGTTTTTTTTTTTTTTTTACTCTCACTAATCGGTTCGATTTCTTTGAAAGGATGACATTGCAGAAAACTATCACAATAAAACAACCAAATACTCAGGATAGATTTTTATTTAGCCTAACTGTATCAGAAGGCTATAGCTTGTCTTAAGCAGCCTAGCGCATGAGATGAAAGCTGTCAAATTAATATTTTTATGAGATTGTAAATCACAGGTGATTAAATGCTTATCAATACAGCATTATACAGGAATAGTAGGCCTATAACATCCTTATCGGAGTAAACAGCTAAGCAACAGTTCAAAAGCAAATGTCTTAAGACAAGAACTGCTGTAGGCTATGTTAAAATGTGCCAAAAGCCATTTCTCATTCACAATGAGATTCCAAAGAAAAGTTGTCTTAGCTAAAAACTTCTCTATTCACAGCTGGTTTCCTATAATAATGAAATAATCTGTAGATTGGCCAAAACATCAACAATCCCACCCCTAAAAGTCCCCCTGAAAAGATGACATACAATACTTCTTACCTCAGAGAAGAACAGGGTTGCTCTGTTGGAAGATGGAAACAAACAAGTGAGCACAGGCAGGCAGATGAAGTGTTAAGAAGGTATATATTGCATTCTCTGATCACTCTGTAAATCCTGCCTTTCTCTTTATGGTAATGGATTACCCCCTAAACCAATGGGCTGACAAGGTCATGAAATACAGTCCTGTCCCTCCTTGCCCACTCCTTTATATAAATAACTACGGCCTTCAAGATTGTTACGTTATTATCTTTTATTATCTATTATACTAAACAAAGAGCACAAAGACATCTTATGTTATGTTCAGTACGACAGATGAAAGGCTAACCAACACTCCCTCAGCTTTAAAATTTCACAAAACTATTTTTGGAGAGTTTATTGGAGTTATGGTATTCACACAATAATTCTTGCTCAACATGTCAATAAATCATAAATAAAAACAACCAAAACATCAATAAACAGGGCCTTACCTTAGATGAAGCCAAGTTCATTGATTATCCCAGACAAATGACAATACTTAGAGGAATACAGTATCTGAATATCTGTTAAATGAGACCAACAATGAAGTGAGTCAACTCAAATAACACAGACATTCAATTGATAAAAACTCTCAGACCAACATCTCATATTCAGAAAACATGTTTTATATTTATTTTTATTGGCCTAACCATTAGCAGCAGATAATGAGCAAACTTGAAATGAGCAGTATTTACTATGAGATATGAAATGATCTAATCTCCTCTAAAGTTATGTCATTAACATTGAGAAAGATTTCAACACAATACCAGTACTTACATGACACCCACACAGAACCCAACCAATGCTGTCAGACGTGAGGCCAAGGGAAAGGTCAAAATGCCTCAGACGGCCGGGGGGGGTTAGCCGAGGGAAGACTGGGAACAGATGAGATCTATCTTTCTCTTCACTCCAGGGAGGAGATGGCAGAGGCAGACCAGACGAAAATGTACAAGGAGAGGTTGAACACAGGTCAGTGACAGTGACCCAGTCTTAAGGATGTCAATCATCTCAGTTATCTCAATGTTTACCAGTTGTTTTCTGGTATACATTTAAAATAAAATGTATGGTATACATGCAATTAATATTGACTGGAATATGTACTGCTATACTCACATTGTTTAACTTGTTTTAATGCCTTTTTCCCTGCTCATTGTCCATTTGTGTGTGTGTGTGTGTGAGAGAGAGAGAGAGAGAGAAAGAGAGAGAGATAGAGAGAGAGAGTTGTGTGGCTATGTATGTACAGTCAATTGAATTTAAGTTAGTGTAACACCATTTCAGCTAAGCGTGTGATGACTTAAAATGAATTACTTAAAATTAGTCACCCATTTAAAATTACAATGTATGCAGTTCTGTAGACATAAAAATAGAGAAAATATTTTTTTTATTTCAAAGTTATTTATTCAGATCATTACAAATGTAGATGAAATGCCATTCATTCTTAATGTCTTGCAAATAAGAGTTATTCTGACTGTCATCACTAAAAGAAATGCCATACCAAACAAATAACAGACTGAATGACTCATCAAGACATTGACTTTTAAGAAATTGTCCTCAAGAAATGATTTAGGTTTGAGCCTAAAGATAAAAGAAGTTCTTTCAGACATTTAGAGATAGCAGAATTGGATTATTGAAAGCTAAGGCTCTATAGAAAATCTCTTTGAAAACAATCTAGCTGCAGGGAGCAAACTTATGCCTCGCCTCCCTCGAACATCTTCTTCCTGCCATCCATGCCAGACTTGTCCTCAATATTCTTACGCCAGTCGCCAACATCACGCAACTCCTTCTCCTGTAAGGACATTGAGTTCATTACAGCGACACATCCACTGCCAGTGAATGAAGGAGCACAGGCAGGCAAACCAAACTACTCACCTCTTCCTTGACTTCCTTCTTCACCTGCTTCAGGTTGGCTCTCAGGTCTAAGTTCACCTTGTGCTTAGAGCCCAGCAGAGCCTGCAGCATCTGATCAGCAGACATACGTACTTTCCTCAGGACTGGCTTCTTGAACTTGCCCTTCAAGTCTTGCACCTTGATCTTGAGGTCATCAATCTGGAGAGAGAAGACAGCAAAACAGCAGTGATTTAAACCTCTTAAATATGTAACAGAGGAAATTACAAATAGTGTTTAACTTCATGTCTGGTATGATGTTTAAAGCTAGACAGTGATGGAAACTTACATCTCTGACACCTTTGTTAACTTTAACTTCAAGGTCATATCTCTCCTCATCAATGGCATCAATTTTATGATGTAGCTCTCTCAAAAATTCCTAGAGAAACAGAATTACATTAACATTCCAAACCTTACACAATCCAGAGCATGCAACAACAATGTGCTAAAAAAACACTCAACACTATACCATGAGGTAAGTGTTACAGCTGTTTAGCAAAACTTTAAATGATGTACTCATAATTTCATGGGTTGCATACTAATACTAATAACTATGATGACAATACATAGATCATAAGGCACAAAACAAAACACATATTTTACTCTGGTTTCTGGTTATTCTGGCTACTTAGAACATATTCAGGCTGTAATGTTTTTTTTAAGTGGAAACAAATACAGTACATGTACACACAACTGCCCATTTATAGGTGTAATGCTTTACACCTAGGGTTCCCAAATATAATTTAATATAATTTATTTAATACTTTTATTAAACTATACAATAAAACAATTACAATTTTTATACAATTTTATACAATCACAATTTTCATCAAATGTTTAGCTATTTCTAATAGATAAAAAATATATATTTTTTTTTCTTCTGAAAATCATCTCGTGTCATTCCCTTTAACAGCAAGCAGCACAATTTCAAACAGCGCATCAGTATTTTGATAGTCAGTGGCGCGTATGGAACATGTATTCCAAACCATGCTTTACTAAAACCTGTTTGGGACTAGCAGAGTATAGCCTACACGCATCTGCACTCGTCTATTATTTGAACGCATAAGCAAAGAGAAACTAACTTCACCGTGGTCTCTAGTCATCGACAAAACAGTTCTACACAGCTAATTACTTTCACTATTGACTGACAAGGGGTTACCATCGAAAACATATCCTGAAAATTCGCCACTGACCAAATGTAAGATAAGAATGAGCTTCACGATAAGAAAAGCTTTGCGTCACATTTCTGATTGTCAAAATAGAGCCCTTTATGTATATATAAAGTCCAAAAACGCAAGTAACTTGAAGAAACACCCTACAGGATGTAAATAAAATGTTGCAAAATAAGAATGTGAATAATTCAGTTTTGACAAAAATGTCAGATAGAACCTTATAATTCCAAGGGGACGCTGTACACCCGTTACGCTTCTGTAAAACTCAGCTTTGGTACCTGTAAGGCTTGTGTACCACTGGGCAAGGAGAGAGAAGGACAGCTTTCTGACATGTACGCCCTCTTCTCCTCTTCTCCTCTTATTGCCTCTGCCTCCAGCAAACCTTTGGCAATCGAGAGCATCAAGCTCTAGGGGATGGCACAAGGGAAATTGGTCAAAGGCTACTTACCTCAAAGACAGTCATCTGTTCCATTTCTAACAGAATAAAGAGTGTGTCATACTTTAACATTACGTTGTGCAAACAAAATCAGTGGGTTTGTACCTTCAGATGGTATTTGCGACTCGATGACATCTTTTTTCTGAAGTGTTGCAGGGAAATAATTAGCATATAATAAAGGCAAACACTGCATTAAAGAAAGATAGATAGATAGATAGATAGATAGATAGATAGATAGATAGATAGATAGATAGATAGATACTTTATTGATCCCCAAGGGGAAATTCAAGATATAGTACTGATATCATTGTGTGTATCCCACTAGCACTGTAACCGTGATATATAATGCAATGTTTGATAAACTCAACACAACCAAACAGGGAAAAGGTATGAAATGATCCCCAAAACTGACACCTAAATCAAATACTAACAAATACAGTAATCAAATGCAATAATCAAGAAAGAAAGACAGCAAGAAAGCAGGAAAGAAATATAGGAAGACAGAACAAAAGGAAGAAACAAACACACAAACAAACAAACAAACAAACTTACTCCGACATCTTGGCAGAATATTGTTCACGCTCTGCAAATAAGGAAAGTCAGCATTACTTCTATAAGAATAGAATTGCCCTCACTTATATAAGTGCAATTAAGCCAAGACCAGGAAAGATGAATATCAAGTACACATTATATGGAGACTGTGAGACTTGACGATTAGTTCCTACTCAAATACACAGATTGCGGCACAGGATAGCAATAACATTTGAAAAACAATATTGTGCTGAGTGAACAAAATCCACTTCACACCTTCAAAGCAGTTACAAATAAGGAATCACTTTGTGAAGTACGTTCCTACAGAGTGCTCATAATTCCAGGTCCAGGAGGAAATCTTATCCAAACACAAGATTAGCCATTTGGTCTTAAGTGGATGGGTATCTATATTTGGAGGAGTCCATCTAGTCCAGCTGTTGTGGTACGAGTGGCACTGTTATGGTAAACTTGGCTCTAGACGATTATCAAAAACCTGATACCACCAGTGTTAGGGCTTACACGACCCTCTGGAAAAATCTCTGAGATGTCTCAGACATGAGACCATGCTGCAGTAGAAATTAAGTAATTAATGCGGATAGTAGGTCTAAATGGATATAGGATAAATAAAGTGATTTTCACATACCGGTACATACACAAGCAGGGGCGCTGCTAGATAATTTGGGCCCTATGACAGACGATAATTCTGACCCCCCTGGTAATGTATAGTATTATTGGGGGGGCTCTCTGGGAGCCCCCTGTCAGTGCTGGGCCCTTAGAACCGTCCTAACCCCCCCCCCACACACACACACACACACACACACACCCCACCCCAGAGGGGCCCCTGTACACAAGAATAAAGACGATCATAAATAAGTGCAGTCATTACGTTTTAGGAATTATTGTTGCATTTACTGAAGTCATATTGTACTGTATCAAACTGAGGGAGCATCAGGCATTCAAGAGTTCAAAATGAAAATGACATTATTATTGTTTTTGCAATAGAAAGGACTGAGCAACAAACACTACATTTACACAAAACCATTGCAAAGAAGCTTAAATAAGTACAAATATCCCAGCCCCTAAGTAATACCCCTACATTTGCTGCATCTCAGTCTGAAGTCAGAATTACATACACACACACCTCACACACACACACACACGCACGCACGCACGCACCCACGCACACACGCACACACACACACACACACACACACACCACCACACTCCTGGCTTGAAAAAAGTGTTAGCCGATATAACTGGTGTGATAATGTGGTGTAATCTATAATGATCTCCTTTCTCGCCCAACAAATGCCTTTGCATATTTGCCCTCCATAAATGTCTTCCAACTACCAATACAGATTCATATAGATTAAGAGTTCCCCAGTACTCCCTGTGCCAGAGGAGTATGCATGATCAACTGCTGTGTTGACAGCTAAATAAACACAGGTGTATCACCTTTCAGAATCCAACTGGTCTAAAAAGATTATATTTCATGCCACCAGGCTCATTTTCAAACACAGCATGCTAACATGTAATGAAGAGTAAACAACGCTCATCATTTTGTCATCAGTGTCTAACAACATAGAGATGGTTCAGAAGGTTCAAATGATTCCAAAGAAAAGCTAAAAGTAACAAATCTACCTGTTCAAATTCTGCACCTATTTAAAACACAAGCTTTACCATACAAATAAACCTGATTAACTTCAATGGACCCCATATTCCTAAATCAAGATGAACAGGACGTGACATATTTTCAAGCATAATTTTCATGTCCAAATAATCCGGCGACCACAGCTTCAGATCAGATCATTAAATCTTAGCGCAGCACACCGACACATGCATGGTACCCAAAGCCGATAAAGTCCAAAGCATTTTGAACGGTCAAGGTGTTAATCCCGCCAGCCAACAAAGGCTTTGACAAAGGTCAGAACGGCACAGCTCTTACCTATGCGTGAAGAGGAGGAGGAAAGGACAGTGGACTGAAGGGTGGAGAAGAACGAATGGCCACGGTCAGACCTGATTATCAGATGGTATATATGGCATTTCCCAATGGCCAAGTAAATCCCATCTTTCTCTTTATGGTAGCAGACTCATTGCCAGACCAATTGGCTAACAAGCACCTGAAACTCTATATGGAACCTCCAACTCCTCCCTTCTTCCCACAATATAAATAACCCTTCCTGCAGGAGGCTGATGCTCATTATCTTGCTCCTCCAGACAACACCCCTTATTTAGCAGGAGCAGAGGCACCCGTCCTCTGAAAGAATGAGGAGGAGACCCTTCCAATGCCTTGTTCCTACTCTAAGAAGGGGGTGGTGGTGGTGGTGGTGGTGATGGTGTGTGTGTGTACATGGGTGGGGGGGGGCTATAGGATTGGGTTCAGCTGTGGTGAGTGGTGTTCCAAGACGGGGGGGGGGGGGGCAACAAGGGCACACAAGAGGGCTGACAACAGTGCTTTAAGAGGTGTAGACCAGTGCTTTAAGGGGAGATGTAGACCTGTGCTTTAAGGGGAGATGTAGACCTGTAGACCAGTGCTTTAAGGGGAGATGTAGACCAGTGCTTTAAGGGGAGATGTAGACCTGTGCTTAAGGGAGATGTAGACCTGTAGACCAGTGCTTTAAGGGGAGGTGTAGACCAGTGCTTTAAGGGGAGGTGTAGACCAGTGCTTTAAGGGGAGGTGTAGACCTAGAGGGCAGCAAGTGCTGGGTCGGATCTGGCATGAATCTGGCAGGGCCCTGTTCTGGAGTCAGTTGCATGCCAGCATGCCCGCTGCCCGCGTGTGATTGTGTGCTGGCACAGGGACAGAGGTTTATCCAGGCAGAAGGAAATAATCTGACCTCAGGAGAAACGAGAGATGACTGACGGAACGTGTAAAAGAGCGGAGGAGGAGAAAATCAACCCATTCCCATTCTGCCTGAACCCGTATGCTCATGTCCAGCTGATGGAGAGTCTAGGGCAGCCTCCCTTTTTTTTGCTCTTGGCCAGCGTGTACTTTGTCAGTCGTCAGAAGGGAGAGAAGAGGGACGATTGGGTTACGCCTTAGAGAGGTCTGAGGAAACCACACGCTCGCGGGGGCCGCCGGGTGCCTGTTTGGAGTGCCATGGGGAGACTCCACAGAGGAGTATGAATAGAACCGCGTCGCTTCAAACCAGTTAGTCTCCGAGAGAGGGGAAAGGGAGGAAAAATGTGCAGAGATCAATGTGTTGACAGATGGAGCCCAACAGAGGCACTAAGTGGCTAGCCCAGCCAAAGCCATTTGCACTGTGAGAGAGAGTGCTAGAAAGCTCTACCCTCATCATGCTGAGAGGCCTCACATTCAGTAGTCATAGTCATTCAGCTCCACTGAATACAAAAAAAGCATTAAAGAAAGAATGACAAAAAAAGATGATTTGTCAGTTTATCCACGGGCCTACGCTCGAACGGAACAGATTTATGTTGCAAAAGGAACACAAAGGACGTTGTCCCCTGTAAATGGGTGTTTGATTGTACTCTCCTGAACAGGTTGGTAGGAAATGCTCCAGTACTTCCCAGAGATGTATAACAAGTGAATGAGGGCATGCAAAATCTAATTTGACAAATGAAACAATGGGTTTAGGGCATTAAAACAAAGACCTTAGCCATGGAGTCAAGTCCAAAATTTGATTGAAATAAAAACACTGCTATGGATTAGGGATGAATCAATTACATCAGTTACAACCATAACTGCAGTATAATCATATGAACATATGTTTATGCATTGTGATAACAAAATAAGTCCAGATATCCCAAGTACATTTTAAAACTTTGCATATTTGCATGTATGCTCTGCTTTTTCTAATTTTGTCTTTGCACGTAGGCCTACATGTTGCTATATTAGGCCTACTGTGGTTCCATGGCATCATCTACATAGTATTCAAACAAAATCAATGACACCCCAGACTAAGTTATGACTTTTTTTAACTGAATGAGTCCGTGTTTAATTGCAGTATCAGTATAACTACCAATATTTGATCCTTTCCTAACTCACTACAGTGCAAAATGACTATGAACATAAACATTAATGTTACGTTTTCAGCCACGTCCTTGCTGAAGTGAAGTGTTTGTATTGGTATAGTGTTCCTGTCATCAGCAACTGATGGGAACTTAAATGGATCCTACGTTTACACTGTTGGCTAGTTACATATAGAATGTATACTAATTAGTAAGTTTAATTAGCTTAATTTTATTTGTGAATTATGCGTTTTGAGCATATTTGGATATTGGAGGGGTACATGTCAAAGTATACATGTTTACAGCCTTGCATAAAACGCACCAACGGTTTCTGTTAAATAACGACTTCTACACACAGTTGGGTGTTCCCGATGGTAGCTATGCAAATGACTTGAAGTATAACCGTAATTTGATTGGTTGGTGCTGTCCGTCGATTGGCCGGTGCCGTCTGTCGGTGCAGCAACAGCTGAACTTCTCAACGAGAGCGACGGGAGAAACACGATGTAAGGGACCCACAAATCAGTTGGGCAACGGATCACGTGAGCCCATGTAAAGTGAATGGGATGCGTCTCCAGCACGCAACTGTGTGTAGGAGCCCTAAGCCCTTGAAATACTACTCTTGTTATCACAGATGCAGTATATGCATCTCTAGTATCAGAAGTAAACAAGGAAAAAATGTCATGAATATCAGGTAAACAATGGAAATAAAAACATCTACTCAGGAACATGCTGGCTTAAACTTGGTCTTTAATATCTACATAGAAATGCATATGACTAAAAACATGATACAGAAAATACATTATCACATATTCTGGTTTGAAATTCATTGAGAACATTCTAGGCCAATAAAGTTCACCTGAGAGATCAAGTTGTTAGACCTAAAAGTCAGAGAGCACATCACTCTTTCAAGGAAGAAGGAGAAAACCATATTTAAAAAAAAAAAAAAAAAAACTTAACACCACAATCTAACCAGGCATAAGGACAGCCAAAGCTGACCACTTTGGAATTTTGGTGGCAAATTTACCTGATTCGAAGCCTGACCTTTCTGTAATGCCCAGAACAAGAGATCGCTGGAGTGCCTCCGATGGCATACATGTCAAACATGTTTACAGAGAAATGTAGGTTATTAGCATAGATTGACGCACACTTGTCACCATCACTTACAAAATATACTGCCACTGCTCACAGCATGATCACTGAAAACAAAACATTCACATATGACGAGCAAGTACTAATATCAAACTGTATTTTGTCATATGCCAGAAGAGGTACATATGCCACACAGCACATCAATAGCACTTATAGATAATATTCTCGCATCAAATAACCTCATTGTTAATGCTCAACCGCTGCATCCAGATTGTGTCAGTGTAGTAATGCTGACTCGAGAAAACTTCAAGCAAAGGCACCAAACTTTGAGCATCCATTTCCATTACATTGGTCACAGAGTAACAAAATAGAACACCACTGTTGACAAGCAAGAGCAACACCATTACTATTAAAGTGTCCAGTGAGTGACAGCATGATGGGAGAGAACAATATTGCAATCACTAATGGTGTTCAGTACAGCTATTAGAGCGATATTAATCTACAGCACCTAAAAGAAAACAAGGAGCCTATGGCCTATATCTTTGCTGTATGTGGCCAAATATGTCCTACCATTGTACCAAAACATCAACCATCACCTGTGTGCAAGTACTTTGTAAGTAGTGCAATGAATAGCCGTGCCTAACAGTAGACCACTGCATCACAATTAGACTTAGTAAAACTAATACTGGCAGTCAGTAAATAGATACCACTTTTTGGCCACTTCCAGTTTTACCACATACACAACAGCTCACATTTTCAACAGGGCCAACACAAAAAAAAAGGGAAAAAAATCAAATGGTCCTCATAGAGGACAACTGTTCACCACTCATGGCACTCCCCATTCTAAAGGCCTGTGGCTCTGACTGTCACCGGGTGTTCAGAGAGAAGTTCTTTAAAAGCTGGCATCAGGCTGGCCTACACATGGGGCCCTGGGATGCCAGCCTCGTGGTCCGATTTCAGTCAGCTGGACGCTGGCGTCTTATATGGCAGCCAATGGGGTGACATCACTAGGTCTCCTGAGATCCTCTGTTAGCCCAACCCTCCCCACCCCACCCCCAATTTTACAAAACACAATGTCCAGACATTGATAACAGTTTCAATTTAGGTGAACGTACTTTATGAACAGTTTAGCAGCTGTACAGAGAACTTTTTTTCCAACCTGAAAGCGAGCAGGTCTGCATCTTATGTTGAGTATGCCACCAGGCAAAATTCACAAGCTCTGTGCCACTACCACTGGGAGAGAAAGAGAGGGAGGGGAAATATTTAGCATTAACTCACAACCAATAGACAACCAATATTAACCAGCTGACTAAACCTAAAAAAAGCTGCCTCTTCAAAATTCTTCATTGACCATTTCATTTGAATAGAACAAAAAAAAAAAAAAAAAAAAAAATATTATATATATATATATATATATATATATATATATATATATAACTAGCCGGGGCCTATAGTGGGTTAGAGTGGTCAGGTCCAGGCGACCTTCCGAGAGATGGCTTGTTTAAAGCCCTCGGGTTCCATATTGCCCCCCGGCCGGAGGGCTCTCTCCAGGCTGACCAGCACGTTCTGGTGGCTCTCCCGGATGTTAAGCGGGTGCTTGGCCCTCAGCAGCTCATAGGCGGCGATGAGCCGCATGTTCTGCCGAACCATCAGGTACTGGATGATACAGGTGGGCGCCAGGGAGAATCCGTCACGGCAGTGCACCAGCACGCGCTTGCGCTTCTCCGTGGAGGCGTCGATGCACTCGTTGATGTCCTCGAAGCAGCGCGGCTTGAACGCGGGGCTCTCCGGTGCCGACTCGGGCAGCTCGCCGATGTCCACCTTGAGCCGGGACCAGCTGTGCTTGGTGCCACGCGAGCACGTGCACGGGATGAGGCTGAGACTGGCCTCGCCGGGCAGGTTGCTCATGTCGATGATGCTGTCGATGTTGTTGCGGCAGAGCGTGCGCCCGCTGTATGCCGCGTTCAGGTTGCCCACGTAGATATAGTCCGTCACCTTGGAGATCACCGGCTCTGAGTACTGGAAGTGCTCAGGGCAGCCGCCGCCGTGCTTGGCCTCAGGCGTGTCGGGCGCCTTGCCAATAGAGCCGCCAGATGCCATCACCCCTCGCCGGCTGTAGTTGCGTAGCTTCTTGGAACCGGAGCGCGAAGGTGGGTTGGAGTCGGACTCGGAGCTGCTGTTCCAGGGCGGGGAGAAGAGTGAGAAGCGGCTGGACGACTTGCTCTTGGTGAGGGTCTCCACAGGGCTGGACAAGCCCGAGCTGGAGGTAGTGGTGGAGCCCGAGGCGCAGAAGAGGGACGCCCTCTCCAGGGAGCCCGTGCTGCTGGCGGCACCTGCACTGTGGGCCTGCTCCATCTGACAACACATGAGCGCAATACCAAGAAATTAGAAGGCTGAAACACCCATCAACCGGCCTTATCCCAAATAAGGTCAAAAGCAAATAAACTGACAATAAACTGACAATATACTGTAACTGACTAAACTAGGGTTGTCATGATTCTCCAAATCCTCTATTCGATGTCATTTTCAATTTTAAAGGCACGATTTAATTTGATTTTCGATCTTTTTTTTAATATTACTATTATTGCATTCCTCATATGTTATTTACTTTTTTTTGGCCTTTTCCTTTTCTGTTTCGGGGGGCTTTTATTTTGAAACCGCTTTTTATTTTGAAACCGTTCCAACCGCAAGGTTGTAATGTAAACAGAACTAACATTAGGCTAAAACAGAGACGTGAACATAGTGAAATGAAACAACACAGAATGATAATTTGATTGTTTCAGCATGAACTCCGAAGACAACCAAGGTTAGTGTTCATGGAATATGTACTTATCAATGTGCATTTTAAGCCTTAAATTAATTTTGGACTGTAATTAGATCATCTTTTCACTTGCTAAGTTGAGTAGGCTAAGTTAGTGTTAATTGACGTGAATGAACGACAAAATACTTCCACACCGGTGATTTCAAAGTAGCAAGAGGGGCCTCGATTTCGGTAAGTTGGTGTATATATATGAAAATATATTTTAACTGGCTGCAGCCTAAAATTAGAGGAGTTTTGATGCTGCAGTGTGGCTGCATCGTCGATTCTACTTTTGAGTTCAACGTTTGAGATTGAGATGTAATTTCAATCGATTTCGATATAAAATCGAAATCGTGACACCCCTAAACTGACTAAATATACAATCCAATAGGGATGGGCCATCAATATACCGACAGAATTCCTCCCCATTATATAGGTGACGACATGTTTATGTGTGCATGAGATGCACCGATATGAAATTTTAGGGCCAACAACGATAATCGATATTTATCGGTTTGTTGTGGCTGATACCGATACGATAACCGATATTATTACTCTTGAAAACAATTCGGGGAAAATTAATTAGGGACAGCATTTATTCACAGCATTTATTCACAGTAATTTTACCTACCACCAATGATGGACAGAACTCCTAATAGTCCCCAATGGTATAGCAGTCAACAAAATAGCAGTAGCCTAGGCCTATGTAAGTGAACGTGAAGTCAGTGAGTTGCGAGTGGCTAGCCATAGATATATATATATATATATATTCACAGTATATCTATGGTAGCCAGCAACAGTGTGTGAATCATTTTCATATCTAAGAGAGTAAACACTCAACGAAGATAAACGGCTAGAAGCTGGGAAAAAGCTAGCGACCAAATCAGAATTCATGAGGGAAACTTAGTTTCAACTGAGGGGTAATTCCATAAAAGCTGCAACTCCTCTGGGTTATCCCCGAAGGTCAATAACTTACAAAACCCAAAGTAGCAAAATGCAAATATAATAGTAAAATACAACTTATAAACTACTTATCTACTGACTCATCCCACCAAAGAGTTTGTTTATTTGTTTCCCCAACTAGCACGGTAAAGTGCAGACACACTAGCCTGGAAGCCAGCCGAACCTAGCCCCGCCCACAACATTTGAGGTCGAGAAGTTCGGTCTGGACATGTTCCATTTTGGAGCAACTATGCCCGAACCAGAGCTGTTCGGACCAATCAAGTTGGGCTTTGTATGATGATGGACAGATGAGCAACAGTGCCTCGTCTATCACATCATCTGAGCATGCTTCGGTTGATTTTGTGTGCAACAAAAACGCTGTGGTTATAAGCTAAACAGATGGCTTATAAGACCATTTTTACACATAGGAAAAATGCATATTCCATGTGGTTTTGCCTTTCATTTACAACAAAACAGAGGTTTTATCACTGAAAACGATTACTTCTGAAAACTCTGACCAATGTGGATATGTGTGAAAACTCCGGTTTCACTTTTGCATGTAATCAAGAGAAAACAACGACCAAATCTCTGATTGGTCACCTGTTCGCTTAAGGGGTTTGGACACCCTTCCCCAGCTGTTTAGCATCTGTGTGAACGCAATTATTTTTAAAACTAAGGAGGGGAAATATCCGTTTTTCCGAATAGCCTACCCTGCTACGTATTTCGTGGTTTTAGATTTCCCTATCAGGTGTTGTACAAAATATTGACAGTAGAATAACAATGTGAAGGCATTAAAGGAGAAGAAGAGAGGTTCGGATGTTCTTCCTACAGCTCACGGTAAGCTACTTTGTTGCTCTGATTGGTTAGGTCTATCCAATTGAGTGCAGAGGCATTTCCCCTCTGTATCGGTTGAAACACGCCCCATAATCACATCCCAATGGAGCAGTATCAGACTTAAATTCTGACTACAATTGAGTATGACTATGTCAGGGCAATATCGGCCAATAATATATCGGCTGCCGATATACCGCGCATCCCTAGCTGCAAGATGGGCAGCATGCCACATGCAGAATGAGAACACAGATGACTGAGTGTGGAGCTCAAAATCTACAGTAGATGAAGAAGTAGAGTTCATTGCTGATGATGGTCAGGATCAAGTTTTACTTTTTTTGTGTTTCACAGCTCTCAAGACTGTAAGCTGACATGACTTGTGGCTGAGAAAACTGTGGTAATAGTATTATTTGGATATCATCATGTATAACGTTATCGCCAAAAATATAATGACATTGTTTTACAGCGGGGAAAATAAATATTGAACACGTCAACATTTTTTTCAGTAAGTATACTTCCAGTGAGGCTATTTGCATGAAATTTTCACCAGACATTAGTATTAACTTAGGTAATCCACACATATACAAAAAATCCAAAACATTAATGTTCATAAGTAGAGTTATGAGTAAAAAAGTGGAATGCCACAGGAAAAAAGTATTGAACACGCCTACTGAAATTTCTTAAATACTTTGTGGAAAACCCTTTATTTATAATGAGAGCTTCAAGGCATTTCCTCTATGACGAAACTAATCAGTCGCAGTATTCAGGTGTGATTTTGGCAAATTCTTTTAAACAGATAGTCTTTTAATATTGAAGATTCCAGGGGTCCCTCTTGTAAATCCTGATCTTTAGGTAACTTCCAAAACTGTTCAATTGGATTTAAGTCAGGGCCTGAATTTCCTTTCTCTGAAACCAATTGAGAGTTTCCTTTGCTGAATGCTTTGGATCATTGTCCTGCTGGAAGGTCTAGCCATGTCTTATCCTCATTGTTCTGGTGGATGGCAAGATTCTCCCAGAAAAAATGGCTCCATTCATCATTTCTTCAACTGTATGAAGTCTGCCAGTACCATGAGATGAAAAACAGCCCCACACCGTGATGCCTCCACCTCCAACCTTCACTGTTGGTATGGTATTTTTAGGGTGATGCACAGTGCCATTTCTCCTCCAAATATGGTGTGTAGTATGACATCCAAAGAGTTAAATTTTGCTCTCACCTGACCAGAATACATTCTCTTAGTATTTCATAGGCTTGTCCAAATGTTGTGTAGCAAACTTTCAATGAGCTTCGACATCTTTTTCTTCAGTAATAGAGTCATGTGGGGTGAGCGTGCATAGAGGCCATGGCGGTGGAGTGCATTACCTTTTTTTTTTTTTTCTGTAACAACTGAACCTGCTGCCTCCAAGTCTTTCTGGAGTGGTCCTTGGCTCTTAGGCTACACTTCTGACTATCCTTCTGACTTCCTGGTCAGAAATCATGTGAGGAGATCCTGTGCATGGCCGATTGATGATGCAGTGATGTTCCTTCCACTTGCAGATAATGGCTCCAATACTGCTTACTGGATGATTCTGAAGTTTTGAAATGCATCTGTAACCAGTTCCATTGATATGTTTTGCAACAATAATGTTGCAAAGGTCTTGGAAGAGCTCTTTGCTTTTACCCATCATGACATGTTTCTTGTGTGACAACTTGGTAACGAAAAACCTTTTTATAGCTCATCAATATGTACTAACCCAGCTTACATTAATTTGCACAGATAGGAGGGATAATTACTCTCTAACTATGTATAGATTCCAGCTCTTTCCTTGCCATTCCTTGCCTTTGTGTACAGTTTTTTCTTAGTGTGTTCAATACTTTTTCCCTGTGCCATTCCACGTTTTTACTCATAACTCTACTTAGGGAGATTAATGTTTGGATTTTTTAATATGTGTGGATTACCTAAGTTAATACTAATGTCTGTAGAAAATTTCATGCGAATAGCCTCTCTGGAAGTATACTTACTGGAAAAAATGTTGACGTGTTCAATACTTATTTTCTCCGCTGTAAGTTCATACTGCCCGTCCCTACAACGCATAATGTGTTTCTAAATTACTTCTACTGAAGTGTGACAGAGCCACTAAAATTGACTGAGTATCAGTGAGTACTACCTGAGCTTTGAGGTTGTTCTTCCACTCCTGGGTCTCGAGGGCTTTGAAGCGGCCATTGCTGTCGGAGGAGACAGACAGACAGAGGGGTCTGTGGGACCGAGGGGGCAGCTGAGGGGTCAGTGCCACTGGGAGAGGCCTGGGGTCCGCGTGCTCGTTCCTACTCATGATCAGGTTTGGGCAGGAGCCTGCAATACACAGAGGCACAGAGAGAGGAAATGTCAACATCACATCTATAAAAAAAGTCATTTCTCATATACTATTTGCAGTATACACTACATGATTTCAGGTCAGTGATCACAGATGGGCTGACAATTAGACTGGAATATGGTCTGGTGACAATATGTATACATATCGTTCAATCTGAAATTTAAAACAAAAATAAGTCAAGAACATCTATTCATCAAAAAGGGGAGTGGGCAGGGGTAGAAAGAAAGACAGTTAATTTTGAACAAATTAAAATGAACAAATGAATAACAATCAGGAAATAAAAATTAGTAAAAATATTAAAAAAAAAATGAGAAACACAGAGCGAGAAGTACACCCCGCCTCCCACCACCACCACCACACACATGAAACAGCCCGCCTCCCTCATCCAGGGCCCACACTGGCCAGCTTGCTGCATCAGCGGAAACCCCTCCCAGCAGTGTACTCCACCAGGACACTCACTAATGGTCCTGGAGTGTCTTTAGCAGCGGCACGACTCAAGCATTAGCGCTCCCACTTCCATCACTCCCCTCTCTCCCGTGCATCATACCTGTCCACTCGCTCACTCCCAGAAAAATGTCTCGACGCGGCAGGCTATGCAGCTGACATTGGAGCATTCCTCTCCACAGTGAAAGTGGAGTGGAGTCACTGCATTACAGTGACGGGAGAGTCGTGAGGGAACAGTCGTGAGAGAACATTGTAATCTGATTGTCCTTCTCAAAGGGCAGTCATTCTTCAGGAGAAAGCTGCAATGCTTCCACCGCGTCAAACTGTATTTGTTTTTTTAAATGCCTCCTGAAGATCTACTTTCTCCAAAGAGAAATAATGACTTGCTGAGTTTAAGGGGAATGGGGATGGTGAAGAATACATCAAGCATCTAGTGATGCATTTTTAAATATTAGGTACACTTAAAAAAAACTATGAGGCTATCAAATACTACAGAAATAGGCCCTGGCTTTGCTTTCTGGATAGTGAACAGTTTGCTTGCTGTATGGCTAAACATTAACATTACCCCAGAGCACTAGGAAAAGAAAGGCTCAACATGATTAACAAAGGACAGCGAAAATGTCAATGTTTGTCAGTGTCACTAAATGTAATTAGTGAAGATAAGAGACAACCTGGGCACACAATAGACTACAGAAAGCCCCAGAGAGCTGGATTAGATGGTCATCAGACTTACATAGCCCCCAGTCACTATCAACAAAAACGTCAGATCATACAGGGCTGCAATTATACCGTCAGTGCCGGCTTTCAGTTATTATATGCGGAAATTATTGCCTTGGCAGGAGCATATCCATCAGGTCTGACCGGTACAGGGTAATTGCTGTGGGGGAAGGAAGTCAGACTTTCTTACCTGTAACACATTCTGAACGGGTGATGGGTTGGGAATGTAAACGATTGTGTGCTTTGAAAGAATTGAGACGTTTAACGATCATGCCTGGAGGAACAAAAATACATGTGTTAATATTAAGTAAGATGCTGTGATAATGGTTATGTCCTCTCTTGTTTAAGCAATAAATAACATACTTCTATTTCCACATAAGAACTGAAGATGTGAATTATGACTTATATTTACATATTTTCTCTTTATTTAACACATTTTACAACTCAGCTGGCATACTGATACCTGTCCTGCCATTTTGTTTGGAGTTTATTTTCTTATCCAACAGCCTAAGCGCTATGAAGTCTTTGTTCCATTTTTCAAGGGTTTCCATCTTCTGCCCCCTGTTGGGAGACAAATCCAAAGATACAAATTAGTTGAGCGAGACGCTTGAAAATCTTCAGCGTGTCCTTGTTTTAACAATAATGCAACATAGTAAGCATAACTGAATGCCTCCATACATAGAGAGAGAGAGAGAGAAAGTAACTTAGATTGCGGGCATCTATCATCGGCTACACCACCCCCGCACTGTAACCATATAAAGTACCACGAACTGAGAACACAACATTCCTTAGATCGATTCAAGCAAATGAGACAACTGCTGCAGAACACAAGAAAATTATCTCACCATGATTGACAGCACTCAATCTGGAGTGATCTTGGCACGAATGGCTAAAGAAACGAGAAAATGTGCATTGGATGCAACGACTCATCGCTGCTGTTATAATGTTTTTATCTCTCCAAAACGCGAATCATCACGGCGCAATATATGCACCATTATATGAAGCTACTGGTTGCTGGCAAACTGGTGCATTATCCACCCTGGTCACTGTCAGTGATACAACCAAATAAATCACGGAGGCATACTGAACGGACACGAAAACAAACCCCCTCAAAATGGATTCTCTTTTAATCACTTCACATCGACAGAAACGAACAGAAAAGAACTGACGGAATTTAGCAAAACGAACCCCTCGCCATTCACTCCCTCTCTGTGGCTCACGGCTGAATGGGACTCACGTGGGCTTCAACCTCAGAAGAGCGACAAAGAAGTGTTCTCTGGGAAATGCAGTCATGTAGCCACTACTGTAGTTCCATCAGAATTACTAAGGATTTACCAAAAAACTTAACTTTCACCCAGCCTAATATTATATTTTACAGAAATGACAACGGCAATTCAGATGCCGATATTGTCATTTTCCGAAAAATTGAAATGATAGGCTACAGTGCCTGGGGAGGCTATGGATACACACCAATAGTATTTTGGGCATGAAATGCAATAGCCAACTGCATTGTAGGATAGCCTACTTCAGAAGAACTACATTATACCTGCATTATAACTTTTTTTGCCTAAGCCTACTGTTATTTTGTGTAAGGGAAACTAGCAATGACAATTCTTTCAAATGATGACCCATCACTGTGTATTGTATGACTCCCTGAACTTACTATCACTAAAAGCCAGAAGACAGTTTCATTGGTATCAGTTCATCTTTAAATGTGTGTACCTTGACTTCCCCCAATACCTTAAAGACTATCTAATTCCACACAGACCTAGCCACAGATTGCGGCACAATGGACACCCCACGTTCACGGTGCCAAATATTACAAAGGAGATTGGTAGACGGGCATTTAAATTTAGAGCGCCCTACGACTGGAATAGTCTGCCGAGGCATATCAGATCTATAGTCTGCCTTCACTCATTCAAATTTTTCAGTCTGACCTACTTACAGGCGAACTCCACATGTAAATGTTTTTGAATAATTATGATTAGGTGTCTGTATATGTATATTGGTGATGTGCTGAGTACTATTCTCTGTAACACTTACTGAATATATTTTGTAAATGTGTAAGCTGAATACTGCCATGCTATGACCTATTGTTATTTTCCTCACGGGTGGTGACGTTGGGGTGGGAGTTGGGGCGATTTTGTGTGAATGTACTGTATGTGTAAAAAGTGCTGTCCTGTTCAGTGTTCTGTTTTTGTTTTTGTACTGTACTGTTTGTCCTGGGGACCCCCTCGAAAACGAGATATATTATCTCAAGGGGCTATCCCCCTAAGCAAATAAATTGAAATTGAACAAAACACGTGTTGGAATAGTTAACCCAACCAAAAATCATAGGCTAATCATAATGAGCCAACACTCACCTTTGAAGATGTGTTCTTCGCGTGCGTGAAATGTAGAGGTGTTCTGTTCTCGAAAGGTAACGTCCTCCCTCTCTGGCTTTTAGCGGCAACTTGTTGTCGACACCATCAGCGCTCGCTGTGTGCTTTCACTTGAGAACTACTGCGTATTCGAGTCGCTCCTTAATTGGAGTGCGTTAATGCTTGTCAGGTATCCTGGAAACCTCAGCAGAGCGTGATGTCATGGGTCTGTGGAAACAGAGGTCACATCTGGATCGACTCAATGTAGCTCAGACAGCTGTCCCTTTTACTCTTGTGTTGTCCCAGCAGTGGTCTCTTCGGAGGCGAGCTCGTTGTCTGAGGTGGCCTAAAATAAGCTAGTAAAGCCTTCAGCACCCTCTGTTTATGCTTCAAAGTTTGGAGTTGGGCTAAACTCCTAACCTGACCAGTTGGGAGTGGGGCTGGACACATTTGCTGGACGTTCATATGGGCTACTAAACTCCAGCACTCCGCACAGTACAGAGGCTTTAGTAAGGCCAACTCAAGTGTAGCCTATGTTCAGAATCAGCTAAATGAGTCTCCATACTGTATGTGGTGTTGTTCGCGGAAGCTGTAACACAGACAATCTTACCGGTAGCACTAAGTACAGTAATCAAGTAAATGTACTTAGAGTTACTGTCCGCCCCTGGGTGTGGGCTGACATCTAGGCTAGCCTACTGTAGGCCTACAAATACACTCTGAATATAGTTTGAATAGATCGATAACAGTTTATGTATGATTTTTGAGCATCTGATTTTTGAGCATCTGTATGAATATCGTTGGAAACGTGTGACTTTGGACTCCATTTGAAATATGAGTATGCAGTAGCCTATGCATTTCTATTAAGCACTTTTGACGTGATTCTTTAAATGCAATAATGAGATAACCCATCTTGAAGTTTATTTTTCAATAGTTCAATTTGAATTTGGCTGTGGTAGCCTAATGATGGTGACAGCAGATTCTTCATCAGAACATCCTCCATGTAGCCTGGGAGACCCAGATTAACCTGTTAGCAATTGAGATTTGAGAAGTGGTCTAGTTAGCCAGGTTATCCTCCGAAATCATTGTGAAGTTGGAATGAAATTAGACAAGCACCTCACATTCAACAGCTAGATCTTTAGATCTTTAGACTACATCATTCAACGATAAATAAGATACTCATAATTGAGTTTTCTGGTTTTGTATTTGGCCGTGAAAATGTTTTACATTGTGAACAGAGAATGAATAATGATATAATTATTTTATTGCATCCATTTGAACAGTTGCAAAGTTATGAAAATAGGTAAAATGTTTTTGTTGGATGTGCAATGGCCAACCAAATGATCAATGACCAAAATAAACATTACATTACAATTGATTACAAAGGAAAAATACTTGTACTAAGTATTTTTTTAAAAGCAAGTACTTCTGTACTTCAACTTAAGTAAAAATCTGACTTAGCAACTTTCACTTGTATTGGAGTAATATTTCACACAGTGTATCTATACTTTCACTTAAATGAAGGAATTGTGTACTTCGTCCACCTCTGCTCCCACCCCCCTCCCTGTCATCCTTTACGCCTGTCACAGTCTTCATTTTTCTCAGTGGTGGTTTTGTAACAGTAGTAGTAATAGTAGTAGTAGTGGTGCTGTCATAGGTGATTGCAGATGATACACAGGGGTATGGATGCTCCTCCTAGTGCATTTACTAGATATGTGTCCACAAACTCAGTTAACCCCATCAGTAAATGTCCTTGCTTCTCTGTCACAGAAAAAAATGGCACTCTATTGGAAGTGTGACATAAGAAAACGTTGAATAGGAAAGGAGCACTTGAGCAGAGCTGGGGAGACGTGTGTGAATACGCAACCTCCAGGGCGAAGGGGTACTTGTAGCGCTCTCATTTGTATATCAAAGAGCCGCGGCGTTCCCCCCCTGCCTCTCAGCAGCACGCAGGAGACTCGTGTCCATCCACGCAGGCGCGTTGACCATGTCTCCCTGCCACCTCTTCTTCCTCTCTCATTGTCTTACACCTGTCCAAGGCCCTCTCCAGCCAGCACTCTGTGAATTAATCTACAATTATAATCACCTATATGCTCAATTATGCACCAAGACAGACGCAGCTTGTGAATCAGGGTGAGGTTGGTTCAAGGCATCGGTTGTGCCCATGTATGGGTGTTACTGCCCAGTGTCTGGGACAGTGAAGAGATAGAAAGAGAGAGACTTTGAGTGTGTGTGCCAGGGATAGAGAGGAAGAAAGAACTTTAGCATATGTCTAGTGGTGTGCATGTGTACACAAGCATTGGTCATCTGTGTGAAAATCAATGTAATATTTCTTGTGTTTGTGAATGTATTGGAAGTATGAGTCTGTATGAGTGTGACATTTGTTTCTGTGTGTGCTTCTGTGTATGTGCACAGAAGTCTCTCTCTCTCTGTGTGTGTGTGTGTGTGTGTGTGTTTGTGTCCCACAGGTTCAATGGTTTCAGCTGCGTTTCCTCTTCTCTCCAATCACAGGCCCTTTTTCCATGTGTGTGCACGTGTCTCTTGTGTCAGATTGCACCCTTGTGTGTGTGTGTGTGTGTGTGTGTGTGTGTGTGTGTGTGTGTGTGTGTGTGTGTGTGTGTGTGTGAGAGAGAGGGCCCAGCATAGGCGGTCGACATGGACCTCCTGGTTAGAGGATCAGAGGTCCCTGTGCTGTCTGAGTCACAACCCAGAGGCTGCCTCTGCTGTCCACACCACGTTACCATGGAGATACAGGTAAATCCAACACAGCATTCACTGGATTCGCTGACAGCCAAAATTTACGGCATCTCGGCCACCAGTTAGTGCCATTAAGATGGAAACTCCTCCCCAAAAACAGTCAGAAAGCTTCTTCCCCTGGACAATAGTACAGTCAGTAGTTACACATAAACAGATCCTTTAAAAAGTGTTACTACTGATATCAGATTAAATGTAACTGTGATTTTTGCACCAGATATTTTTGTAGGATAAAGGGTCAATTTGAGGCCAATGTATTTTAAATAGGCAAAATGAACTTTTGTAGGAACAGTTTTGTTTTAATTGTCCTTGGACCCAATTATGAAAGCACCTACAACCAACTCCCCAAACACTACAAAAATCTGGATGTAAGCATATGAATCTGCACAATAATCACACTTTCCTGTGTTTTGTGATGTCGCAGACTCTCGTTATAGTGCATTAATTGGCCTGATGCACATGTGTGCTGACACAGAATTATCTCATCTGAATCTGACAGGTGTTGTTTTCACCCTTACGGGACTGGCTCTGAAATGCTTACGCTGTGAAGCGCTCACAGTGTTCCCATGTCTTACTCAGCTAATTTCTCTCCTAAGAGAGAGGGAGACAGTGAGTCTTTAATTGGAAGGGGAAAACATGGATTTTAATCAGCAAAGCATCTCCACTTTGAGCCCCTTTTTAGAAAATGAGGAATCCGTTTTTGGAATCTATTCATTCAATGGATATGTCTCCTTGCAGAGATAATAAGGTTTGCACTTAAAAAATATCTGATGTGTAGTAATTATTTTATTTTCAGATTATTTTCAAGACAGAGTTAACTACTAAATCATTTTAGAAAATTGTTTTACCCATATATGTCATGAACTACAGTAAAAACATGAAAGGACCTTTCCTGAGAGTTCATATGTCTGTGCTCATTTCCCTGAGTGTTTGTGTATATGTTAGTCCCAAGTGTGATGTTTCATCGATCACTATGGGCATCTTTCAGGTCCCTATTTGATCATTATCAGGTATCTTCTGTTTCTTCTTCCTGAAGCGCCATCAGAAGGTTTTGCCAGTGAAAGGAATCTTGATGGTGTGCTTGAGTGCCAGGGTGCCGTCCACCTGCTCGGCAGGCAGGAGTGTGTGCCACTGGGCCATGGGCCTGCGCGGGTTGGACAGCATGTCCGCCCAGTGCCGCAGCTGGTTGCCGGTGGCGTCGCAGCCCAGGAAGATCTTGCCGATGGCATCGTTCCTGCTGACTTTGTCATGGTCCCACACAGATATCACCAGCTGGACCCTCTGGATGGAAGGTGAGAGGGACAACAGTGGAGAGGATGGAGAGCAGCCAGGGAGAGGACATTAGACACAAAACGCAGCATGTACACTACACAACACACAGAGCTATTTAGAGCTTATAGAGTCATTAGACTCCCAATTATTTTAACAAAATCTTATCTTTATGACTTATATTTTGTGTCCTTTTGAAGCAATGAATCAAATGGTCGTACATAAATCTTACAAGCTTCATAGCATATTTTGTTAACTCGTCCAAGATGTTCCAATAGCAGTGCTAGCAGCCTGAAGCATGGCTTTTCACACCCTTAATGTACTGATATGTCATGAGACAACGAACCCTACTGACCTGAATTTGGTCGAAGGAAACTTCAAAGGTAAAAGATTCATTGAAATAAGGATTAAGTGTTCTCTTTTTCACTGATGTTTTCTTTTTCTTCCATTTTTTCCTGTCCAGTACCAATTGAACCTTCACATAAGGATCTATAAAAATGAAGGTTAGAGCATTAACACATCAAGACATTGGAAAAGTCAGCCCAAAACAAGTTTGACCTTAATCTTTATGTTAAAACATACAGAAGTTACACCACTTACCAGAAGATCCTCCTGGATCCATTTGTTTCAAATTCTTTCCTTCAAGAATGACAACAGTAAGCTTATTGGCCGTTGGGACATAGCGTAGTGAGAAACAGATGTCTCCCAGATTCTCTTGCTATGACAGAAAAGGGAAGAACCAAGTAAATTAACACTGAAATTCAGACGTGTAATTATTGGTTAATTGATTAAACACAAGCAACACGTTTTGAATTTCCTCTGGGGATCAATAACGTATCTATCTATCTATCTATCTATCTATCTATCTATCTATCTATCTATCTATCTATCTATCAATGTAATGGCTTGTGCCAATCATGCAAATACTCTGAGGAGAGGCACAGTGAATTGACCATAATTTACTTTAAGCAATTATGCAATAGAAACAACCAAGCAAACAAAAACACCCAAATCTCTGCCCCCCCCCCCCCCCACCCCCCACCCCCCACCTCAAACTTGGAGGCCTCGGTCAGATCACGCCACTCTTCGATCACATGGTTCCAGTCTACCGAAGACAGTGTTAATCTGAGCTCTCCAATCACATCATGTTTGGAGAACCGATTGAAATCGTACACCTGCATCACCAGTGTCGACTCACTCAGTTCAGCTTGGCTGATCTAGAGAACAAAGAACACATTAAGCACTAAAACAAATACTGTAATAAAAAGGTTTGTTTACATATATATATAACATGATGTGGAGTTTTACCTGGAACTTGAAATGCTCGTTAAACACAGGTTGTAGTGTTTTCCGGAAGACCTTGGTCTCATATGTCTTGGACTTGTTGGGAAGAAGATACATTTTCACGTAGGGATCAGAGGTTCCCCCAAGGTCCATGGCCTTCAGGGCAGCCGCCTGCTTCACTCCTACTGTCAACTACAGGAGAGGAGGGAGAAGTGAGCAGACCTCTCTAAACAAAGACACCATGCTGATTTTCTGGGAAGTCTACATCTGATTTTAAAGATGTGTTTTAGTGATGGCCTTTATTTTTGCTGCCAGCTGCAAGTCCAATGTACACATAGGCGGCCTTGATCAGCTGGATAATTCGGGGATTCCTGTGCCAAATGTTGGCATGTTAGTGCTGCACGTGATGGAGATGCAAACGTGTGATCCAAAGCCTGACCTCAGATTTGGGTGCACTGTATTCCAGTGAGTATAGGAGCCTTCCCCTGGGGTCATTTGCTGAGCCGTACTCCACGTCATTCACATCCGGCTGGACCTTGGGGCCAAAAGGTACAGAATGAACCCAACAAGTCAGCCCATCATGCAGAGCTCAGTCTTCACCAATTTTCCATTTGATACCAGGTGGCACATGGTGTTACATACTGTGCAGAACCCTCTACAAGATCAAGATTAAATGTTTCTAAGAAATTTGCCTTCAATTATCTCAGCGTGACAGAATGAGATGAGTATCATTCCCATCCTGAGGAATGACATAGGCACTTGGCGTGCAGTATGTGTCACCATATTTTTACTTGCTGTTCATAGACACCCTGATTACCTTATAGAAGTATGCCTGTGTTACATTTTGCTTATAAGATTTTCTTGGGGTGCAAATGATTATTTGTAATTTTTATATGAATATTTAATTAATAAAATTATGTTTTTCCTGCAGAATAACTTTACTTCAACTGAAGGTTGAATGATGAAATATGGGTGGAACAGGATGCAGCATTTCTATCCAATAGAGTCCGTAAAGTGTCTGTAGTCTTGTTAGCATTGTTGCAAAGGTGCTGCCAGTCCACAATTTAAATGAGTGGCCTCCATACTGTGAGTGAACTCTCATCATCACATAGTGTTGATATTGTATCTGACCCCTGTGAGACAGACTCACAAGTGCTGTGGTGGTGGAGCCGTTCAGGCCCTTCAGGTTGACCTGCTGGTCCAGCTTTTTCTTCCTCTTCTTCTTCCTCCTGCAGCAGCACTTGACGCAAATACACAGCACACAGATCAGCACCACCAGCAGAATGAGAGCCAGTATGGCATAGATGGCCCATCTTGGCACTGTGGAAAGAGATCAAAATGACCGGAGTAAGAATGAACATTGACATATTGTGATTGAATTGTCCCAAGTGGCAGGCTGATATAGTCTTGGTCGGCACGGTGATACCCATCTAAAAGCATGAGGCAAGAGCACAGCCAAGAGGATTAAGGAGAGATGAACTTGTAAGAAGTGAAAATTGAGATGTAAGAAATGTGCACTTGGTGTGGAATTAGATAGGGCCCCCAACAACAGGTGCGGAGGCAACCCTCCATCAGAGTAAGTGGCATGGGAGAGATAGAAAAGAGAGAAGGGGTACACTGAAAGAGAGGGATGGCAGGCCAAGGAAGTTGTTTTGAGCCTACCACTGAGGGAGAGAGGGCCTATTACTCACAGGGGATCTTGTTCAGCAGGCTGTCGATGAAGCCAGGCCCAGCTGTGGTACCAGCATGGACAGTGCTATTGGTGGTGGCAGTGACAGTGCTATTAGTGACTGGGATGGATGCCACAGTGCTGTTAATGTCTGCCTGGGAGTGTGTTAATGGTGGTTTAGTAGACATGATCGAATGAGAGATGGGTAGAAATGACCAGACCTAGAGGTTAGAGAGCAAAGCACATTACATCACATTCCAACAAGCACACACATACGGTACACATAAACATTAAATAAAGGCATACAAAGTCAAAAACAGACCATGTTAGTGGTTTGATAGTGTATACCAAGAGCTGTCAAAGTAACTTTTAATTCACAGCTCTCTCTACTGGTCAGTGTAAGGACTGCACCTGCTTCTCTCGTCATCATGTAATAGCAGTGAGATAAGATAAATTAAATAGATAGTTTAATAGAACAGTTTGGGGCTTTCAATTGTTAATGCGTTTTTGCTTTTCTGCAGTGCCCCCTCAAAATAGCGACAAATTCATAGTTAATATGCTACATTATTCAATGAACTGAACTGAATTCAAACAGGATAATTAAACCAAACAAATATGTGTTATTGTGAATTATTCCCAAAACAGTTACAAAACATCAAAGACTGTACACTGATGTCCTAGGGTGGTCATGACCAAGAGTGGATTTTTAGCCACCACCATAGTTAAACAATTGCAGGCGGTGTTGACAGCTAGGCAGTAGCCCATTAAACATTATGAGTCAGCCAGGAGAGATAACATTCTTCTCCACTCTGGCTCACTTGAAAGCATACTTGGGCATACTTGGGAAAGCATACCCCTGGGGATCAATAAAGTATCTATCTATCTATCTATCTATACGCAGAACTATAGATTCATCAATATCTTGACATGATGGCAAATTTGGACCATACACATAGTGTCAGAGTGAGTACTGTGAATGAACACGGCTTCAAATCCAAAGGCTAGCAGGATACAGTAGTAATCAGAGAAGGATTGAAAAAGCTATACGAATGGATACAGGACAATGCCAAGTTCCCATTCAGAACTTATATTTAATAATGGTATAATATAATAATATTTAATATCTTTTATATTTCATATTTCATATAATTTCTCCAAATGTGGTACACGTACCAATTATCTGATATTGCACATAACTAAAGCACAATAAGGAAAAAGAACAACAACAAATGAATTTAAAGAAAAGTAAAATAGTTATTTCTACAAGAGATTGTCAATGAAGCTTCAAGACTCACTTCTTCAGTTTCAGCTATATTCTTGTGTTTCAGATTTGATTCAGACTGAATCTGTTTTGCTGTTGTATCTGTAGTCTCTAGTCCGTAGTGCATGGAGGTTGGCTTTGCACAGAGGAACTACTGATGAAGGAAGGAAGTTACTGCCCATGGAGACTGGCAGGAATAGCCAGTTAAAAAACTATAAAAGCTCGTTTTGCTTTGTTGAGGGAAACTGGGGTTGTAGATAAACAAGATCAAAAGGATCCTTCTCCTTACTTTAATGTCCCGGAGGAGAAGAGCATCTTGTCAGCTATCATGGCTATACATTTAGATAGTAGATGTAGGAATATAATCAGCAGATGTCCCAACTGAAAAATGTAGAACAAACTTAAGCAAAGGGATGTTGGAATGTTAACACTTGGAAGCGACCACATATTGTCTATCCTGACTGCAGTGTCCCTGTGCCCAATTTGCATTGATGAAGCAGATTCCCTTGGGGAATTCTGAACTGACAAATAGTGTCATCCTGTTGGATGACTTGGACAACATTGACATGCTCTTTCACCACAGCCACAGTATTTGTCCATGACAAACACATTTAGTTAGTCATCAGTAGAAAACACTGATACAGATGAGAGAGGGTGTGGGTCTCTGAAACCTGTTACCCCACTGGCACTGTTACCATTTCGGTTACATAGTCTGTAGACCCATTTGTACATATTATTCTAACCCAACTCTGCTTGTATCTGTATCATTCCTGTTTCTTTCAGGGAAAAGGAAGTCTGGACAGTAAATTGGGAGCAACACTGAAAACATACCTGGATGTTTGGCAGCCAAGCTCAGCTTCCTGTACTTGGTGGTTGGAGTGTAAGCATGGAGCAGAGGCCACTGCTGAGCTGAATCATTGAAACTCTCCACAGGTTGGACATTCCACAGGTGGAGGAGAGATCGCAGTTACATCCACACTATCAGAAACAACCACCTACACTGAACCACTTGCTACTGCTGCCACACCTCTTTAATACACAGTTTCACCTCTGTGTGTGTGTTTGTGTGTGTGTGTGTGTGTGTGTGTGTGTGTGTGTGTGTGTGCCTTATAGCTATTCTAGCCTACAAGTAGCAGACGCGTCTTATATTCTACGTCGCACATGCTACTTGTTTTACTACTCCGATGCAGAAGGTGGCAGCTAGTGTTTTACTAACACAGAGAGTTGGCAAATCTAGAGCGAGAAACAAGCTTCTGAGCTCTGCTGTGTGCTGGCAGGCAAGGAGAGATTGAGGAGAAGGAATTCAAAGCGCGAACTTCACAACATCACCTGTAATTGCAAGTCAGGGTGTAGCCTATGTGTATCCCATTCTGTATTAGTCGGGTTTACCCGTAATCCGACCATATACGTGGTATTGAAATGACCTCGCCTTTTTTTCCTTGAAAAAAAGAAGTGACCTCGCTTCCAATTGATATGCGATGTGCGCAAGCAACGAATGGTGTGATAGTGTCTGTGGAAAAACACACTAAACATAGGTTTGTAGCTGTACCTAGCCTACTTGTCAAAGATTGACTACAGACACCTGAGATATTGCACCAGGCAGAATTTGGTAATGAAAGCCATCACCCTTGCCCATTCTCACCGACAAGCGAGCGAGCAACTTTAGTTAAAATTTGTTTTGCTATTCTGATCACGGCTGTAAAACATGTAGGCCTGCTTATTTTCATAACTTTACTGTACAGAGAAAAGCTTAACGGAATATATTTGCGTTGTGAAGGCTGGATTGTTTTTTCATTTTGTCCATCAGCACAATTGTTCACAACTTCCGCGTCTAAGTAGCCTAACCTATGCAGAATGGATCCAAACATTATCACCAACACGGACGTGGTACAGGTGAGAGTCTGCATGCTGACATTCCGACAGTTTTTACTTGGAATTACAGAATTCGTCCATTCTTTTTTCCATCTTTAAATTGTTGTATTTTCATTTCACAGCTGCCGTCCAGCGTCATTGTAATTGCAGTTTCGTGCCATGGAATTTTTGATCTGGACACACCCACCGAGTTGGATACTTTATCGAAAGGCCCCACGTTCTCCTTCATTAAGGTAAAATAGGCCTATTCCTAATGACTTTTAAATTATATTTTTCAAAGAGATTTCCAGTTTTGACTCATTCACTCAGTACTCATCACCCTGCAGGCTATTCAAGCCATGAATGAAAAACTGACGGGCAAAACTCCCAAGGTCACTTTGTTTGATGTGATTATATTGGCCAAGGATTTGCAAGGGAACCAGGCAAAGATAGAAAATAGCATTAAACATTACGGTAATGAATATTGATGATCAAGTCACGCCTTTGTCTATCAGAATTTACAATAATAATTTAAAGCAGTTCAAGTACAAAAATGATTTGTAAATGTACACCTTATTGTATCTTATGCAATGCTATAATATTCCACAGGTCTTCCAATAAGTAGATGTTGGTTCTTCAACAATGAAGAATTTACGCAAAGCCTTAAATCCACAAATGCAAAATTATTCCTTTCCATGGACTCCAGTGATGTCTGCAAGGCCTTGCAAGAAGGTAGCTCATATGCATTCATGAATTCAGTAACCTAATGACGAGTTCAGTGAAGAAAACCTTTGTGACACTTTTAGGAGCCTCCGAGGAGGAATACACAAATGTTGTGGTCTCATCACACCTTTGCTGTTTTAAATGTTGTGTTTCTGTTTCAAATGTGTTGTGTGGGGTGAACAGGAGTTCCAGCTGCACTGCTGTGCCCTCAGACTCAGACTCAGGCCGAGGGGGATAAGGTGCAGGTTGCAAACCCACTCAAAGTCCTGCTGTCAGGGGATGTAATGGGCCTGCCAGAGGAGAAACTGTCCGAGGCAGGATTGAGCCAGCCCCAGCTTCAGACATTTAAAGCAGCTAAGGTAAGAGCCACCAGTCAGTGAAGGAGGAAGATCTCTGAAGTTAAATATATACACAAGCACATACACCTTATCACTAATAGTCCATGTTGGACCATCTATCCCCCCCCCCCCCCCATCTCCTCACTTGCATAGGCCTACTTGTTTTTCTTTTTGCTGTCCAATGACTTTTGCCTCCCCTTGCCTGCCTGCATAGGCGTCCATGGCAGAGTTTGCTGCGGTGATTCGGGAGATGAGGAGACATTTTGCCAGGGAGGACAGCCCCCTGCGGGTGACGCTGATGAGCGTTCTGGGCTCCAGCAAGGAATGGGCCAGTGCCCTGCTGACGGCACGGGGTTTGGGGCTGGAGGTGGATGAGGCCTACTGTTTGGCTGGCGCCTCCAGTGGCCCCATTCTGAACTGCATTCAGCCTCACATTATGTGCTATGATGGACTGTACAGTGTGACACAAGTACCAGCATTGTCCTGAAAAATGAATACATAACTTGTTGGGAGGCTGTGGTTCCCTGATTATTAATTACATTGAGTGACGCATGATTCCAAAATATTTGAGATCAGGATTCAGGATTATCTTGATATTTTGATGTGCCAAAGCATCATGATAGATATCATTGCCAATTACGGCTTGATATAGATAGCTATAATTGCCAGTTATGAGTTCTGTACTCTAAATATTCTAAAAAGTACAAATAAAATGCTGTGGGTGCTATATTTCTCCTAAAGATATTTAGATCTCCTTTTAGGGGAATGGTTTTGTTTTCTATGCTTTTCCTTTTCTTTGCAAAAGAACACTCAAACATTTACACAGGTGCTGTGGTTGAGCAGTGAACAAGTGTCTTTATTTATAAAACAACTGAGCAACTGAATAAATAAATAAACACACTCTTAGGTATCTCCAAACAACATGGTGAAATAGAGTCATGGTAATTTTAGCTTAGCTTTAAATGTATGTTTGGCTTTGAAAAACAAAGTCACCTACATTCCTTGCATATATGCAGCACGTTATGAGGAAGCCAATATGAAAGAGCACTGGAAACATTACACAGCAAACACAAAAGTGGCTTAATCATGCAGCAACAGATTACTTTGCCAAATGAGACACAATAATAATAATAATAATAATAGTAAATAATACATTGATGACGTGGCCCATACACATACAATGGTAGATACACAACAAATGCAATGCTCAACACAATCATTGCTTTGGGGTTTTTAAGAAATATTATGTAAGGATTTACTATATGCTTAGCAGTGGTATAGCTTAGAGTCAAAATGTATAATACAATTATGTTGTACTGTTATTGCAAACAAATAATACTGTTTACGGTGATTTCTGAGGCCTCTGCCAGCAGTGCACTAGTCTCCAACATATGTAGTATGGTGTATCAAATGTGAGTGCACCTTCCAACACAGCACTTCCCCATCAAAAAGTATCCAACAATGGGCAAGTGTTTTCTAAGGGCTAACAAGTTAATAATAAACATTATTATACAGCTCTTCACAATGCTAGTAGAACACTCCATTGACAATATCTAGAATACGGTCAGAAAAATCTACCGAGAAGTTTGAATATTTGAGTATGGAAAAAGTATGGAATTTTGAAATGGAAAATGTGTAAGAACCCTGACTACAAAGCAAGGTTAGTGATTTGTAGAGCATGAAGCCAGAAGTGTGTTCACATTTGACAAGCAGTGGTGAATCTTCTCAATTGACTTTTTTCTTTTAAATGTAAATATTTGTATGTAACAATTTTCAGTTGTTTGCTTTAAACTGTAAACAAAATGGCATGCAACAAGGCCACAAACCTTTGCCTCTGCCTCTTTAATATACCACTGTTTTCATGACACATCCCTCCTGAGTTCTGAAACAAAATGCTTATGGGGCTTACTGTACTTAGACTACTGTACAGACTCAATACTGCAGAGGTTTGGAAACGTGCTTTGTTTTGCCAAATGAATGTCAGAGCTTTACAAAATAGCCATCATCTGCTACATTGTTCAATAATCTAAAAATGACAATTGTGTAATACTGATTTGATTTACACAAACATAAGGCACTGAATGTGTTGCAGACTGATTACTAGAGCCTTGAAAATATTTAGAACTCCACTGCAAAACACAAAGAGAGCAAACCAATCACACACATTGTTTATTGCTGTTTATCTGCAAGTATGCAGTTGGATATGGCTTACGGATATATAAACACATTAACACTTGCTTTCCTTGGTCTTTGGCCTGATTTCATTAAGGACAAGTGCACAAGAGAGCATTTACACAATCACATTCTTCTGAAAATAAATGAGACAATTTCCTCTAGGAACTGTGTTTTCTGTTCTTTCAACTGCATTATTATTAGTCTGCATTGATGCAGTATCTGAATTATTCTCTGTAGCTTTGATGATTTGAAATACCTCTCCATGATTCAGTTCTTCCATAGAGTGAAATAGAGTTTTATCTGAGGTATTTCACATATTCCACAGTTCCTCATTTGTAATCCAGGTGAGCCTCTCCATGCTTTCAAGGTCTCAGCAAGTGAGAGGAATGTTTTGGTGAGAAAAACCTTTGCGGTAAGGTGAACTATGTGCTTATTACCTCCATCTCAACCCATCACCTGCTGTGGTGATTGTGTGTGGTCATATAATGTGCAGATTAAGTGGATAAACAATGCAGCAAACAGAAAGAGCACAAGTTAAAGGACGATGAGATGCCCTCATCAACATCTCTCTCAGAACTGGGCGTGTAGCAAACAGAACCCTATACACTACAAAAGGCTGGACTCTGATCACTGTAGCATTCCCATGAACGCCACCACCTCCAAATAATACATGGCCCCCGAGAGGACTCAATCGTCTGTGGTGTTGGGGTGTAGGCTGGTGTCTTTTGAGGAGACTGGGAGGGGTGGATGTGTCCTCTAGCCCTCACACATAGATACCCTCTGGGTTTAGCGCCGACCTTAGACCACTCTGCAGGACACGCAAGTGTCCAGGGATGGGGTGGGCTATGCCAGGACGCTTCAGGGAACCAGACAAGGCAGCAAAATCTGAGGGTAGAGGGCAAGACAGACAGGTTTAATAAGGACATTTCAGAGACTCAGAAATCTACAAGGAGAGATGATCATATAGAAAGAATGGGATATAGGCTAAGAATTTGTCAAACAAAGCAGCAAAGTCAAAAGTGTTAGTCATACATTAAATGAATGAAGGTACCATCATAAGAACTGATACTTTCTGGTACTTTTTGTGATAAAAAAACAAATACTCCAGTACACAATTGCTCAGGATATGCAATTCCATGTCCAACCACTGGTTGTCAGTCTGGAGCAAAGAGGCAATGCAACTGCCAGTGGGAAGTTGCCTAAACAACAATGACATCATCTGATATAAAACATATTTCCTGCCAGACCATTAGAAGCCAACGATCAAAAACACCAGAACATGCTTCCTTGATGACAATGTTTGGGTTTATACTAGGGACAGTTATGACAACCTTACCTCAGGAAACAGACCATACACTGCATATTTGCACAGTTAAAAGCTTCATCTAGTTTGGGAATGAAGCGTATTGCTGTTCATGGCAGGGGACATGTAGAGGGTCAACAATTCAATATACCAATCAAAAGAGCTAGACCTATTTCTGCTTTCAACAGGACTCTTTTTCCTTCATCTCCCTCTCTTTTTCTCTCTCTCTCTCTCTCTCTCTCTCTCTCTCTCTCTCTATCTTGCTCTAAGCTGTTCTTATCCCTCTTTTATGTCTCCCAAAGTCAATCAGAGTAAGTGCTCCGTGTCTCTGATGAGGACCAGTGAGGTGAGTGACCGTTTCCTGGCAGCCGTTGCCAGAGAGACCAGAAGTGACACAGGAGGAGGCGGGAATACATGTTACGCTTTGGCGGACATGCTAACTCGCGCTCAGCAGTGAGCCGGTGGGAGGGTTGGCAGGGAAGAACGATTCTCTTGATATAAACCGGCGGTGCTGCAAGCACAGATTGAGCAGACTTCCTGTAGGTGTTTGTGTGTGTGTGTGTGTGTATGTGTGTGAGTTAGAGTGAACGTGGGTTGTGCTTAGATTCACCTAGCATCACATCTTTTCAGAGTTGCACCAGTCCTTTGTGTTTGTAATATCCCAAACAACAGTGGCAGGAAATTTCAAAAGAAGCTAAGCAAAATCAAAACTTTTTTTTTACGATTTTACAGAACCTGATGCATAAAACCTTCATATAATCAGGCAGGTTATATTTGCAAGGTGTAAAAAAATAGTCACAGACACCATCCCACGGGTGTCCTGAGATGACTTCAGGACTGTCCTAGACTCTGACCTTATGTTGCAGTACTGTCCAGCTATAACAACAAATGAGGATACCAATAAAGACACAACAGTGGCATATTGCCTGCAGGTGGTGGATTCCTATGATGGTCATGCCTTGTGGATGTTGGCAGTAAATTCAAACCTTGCTTGCAGCACAATTCGATCATTTGTTTCCTTCAGAGGGCATAATTTGATTCTGAGGGGAAATAAATATGGTTATAGGAATCACTGCAGGTATGTGTAATGACTCTAGCCAGTATACAGTATATACTTAATGTATATTGATATTGTTTGTGTTGCTGTTGTTGTTGTTGTTATCATCATTATGCTTAATGTAGGCTTTTCAACTTTATTTTAAGCTATAATTCTTAACTAATGGTAATGTAGTGTTCATATAACGTGAGTCGCTTTGGACAAGTGTCTGCCAAATGCCATAACCATAAAAATCTACCCCTGCACAGGCACAAGGCTTGTATGTGTGCATAGTAGGAAGGGAAGTGTGTGAGGTGTTGGGTGTACCTGAGCTCTCCGCAGCATGGCCTCCCTCCTCCTCGCCAGGCTCCACAGGCAGCACGGTGACCTTGGTGCCTGTCTGTTGGATGAACTGCTGCAGATTGACCTGCCTGAGCTCCTTGGTCAGCTGCTCCAACTCATGCTGCTTGTCCTGGGCAGATAGAATGAGATGAGAGATGATGTGAGGAGAGTGAGCTCAAACATCTGGGGGAGAGAGGCCTTGGTGGGGGCGGGTGGGGGCTGGGGATTTACTATCTCCTTGTGTATCAGCACTGTCCTTCAGAATTTCAGTGGTGAAGTGTGTATATTTCTGCTGTATGTGTGTGTGTGGGTCTGTCTGTTTGTTGGGACATGTTGGGAAGTGCACATACCTGTGTGTATACAGTGCAACCGGAAAGCTTTCAGACCCTTTCAAGTTTTCCACATTGTGTTATGTTTCAGACTCATCTTTAAATGCATTCAGTTCATTTTTTGTCTCATCAATCTACACACAATACTCCAATGAGATCCAGAGTTCCTTTGTGAGAACGAGAGAAACATACAGGAGGACACCAATCACTGCAGCACTCCACCAATCAGGCCTTTACGGTAGAGTGGCCAGACGGAAGCTATTTCTTTTACCGGTAGTTTGCCAAAAAACACCTGAACGCCTCTCTGACCATGAGAAGTAAAATCCTCTGATGGTCTGATGAAACGAAGATTGAACTATTTGGCCACAATTCCCAACAGCGTGTGTGGAAGAAACCAGGCAATCAGCTGCTGACCTGGGCGGCCAGATTTAAGAAGACTGTTGGTTGTTCCAAATCTTTTCCATTTGAGAATGATGGAGGCTACCATGCTCTTGGACCATCAACTGTGAGACCTTATAAAGACAGATGTGTGCCTCTCCTGATAATGTCCAATGAATTTATTTAGGCACAGGTGGACTCCAGTCAAGTTGTAGGAGCATCTCAAGGACTATTGACAGAAGTAGGATGCACCAGAGTTCAATTGCAAGAGTCATAACAAAGGGTCCGAATACTTATATAAATGGGATAATTCAGTCTTTTATTTTAAATTTACAAAACACTCCAAACACCTGCTTTTTTCCTGGAGTATTGGACTATTTTGTGTAGATTGATGATGGAAAAAAATAATTAAATCCATTTAATTATTATAATTCCAAGAACATAACAAAATGTAGAAAACTTGAAAGGGTCTGAAAACTTTCTGGTTGCACTGTATGCGCAAATGTATGTATGTACTGTATGTATACAGCGCGTGTGTGTGTGTATTTGTGTGTTTACATTTCAAAGTGTTCTGTTTGTGAGTATGCACGCATATGTTTTGGTCTGTGTGTGTGTGTGTTTGTGTGCATCCTCCTCACCTGCAGCCTCTTCCCACACTGGCCCAGCGAGCGCTCCACCGCTCTGCAGCTGCTCTCCAGGTGGACGGCGTGCTGCGTCTGCAGCTTCAGCTCCAGGGAGATGCGCTGCAGACGCACACGCAGCTCCTCCTCACTCACCTGCACAGGTAGGACACAAACAAGAGAGTTGCTTTCCTTTTTTTCTACATTTAGTGTTTTTTTTTCTCTGTATGAGTGAAATTGAAAAGATCTCAAAGCTTCAAAATATTCATCAATTTCAACTGTTAAGGGATATCAGGTCCTAATATTGTTTTTTATTACACGGCTCTTCACAAGACAAGTAGAACGCTCCATTGGCTTGAATGGGATTTCCCAAAGTTCTACGGTAAAATATATTCATTTATTACACGGCTCTTCACAAGACAAGTAGAATGCTTCATTGGCTTGAATGGGATTTCCCAAAGTTCTACGGAAAAATATATTAACGTAATAATTACCGCTGCAAACATATAATTACCGCTGTCAATGGCAACGGGTTTTGTGCTTCTGATACGTCTTTCATATCACTACGCAAGGACTGGAACTTCATTCAAAAGTGAAAGCAGACGGTTGATCCGCTGTGTTCTAAAGAATGTTTGATTCAAGTTCAGCGTGTGTTGATGCGAACTATTTGTTTCTCAGCAAATGCCATAGGCTAGGCTATGTAGGTTAAAGTCATATCGTGTGGAGTTTATTATTTCGTTTTGGCAAGTAGCCGTGTAATAAGCGGGATAATGTATAGAACGCCGGTCATTACTGGGAAAATAAGTCCCTTCAGGGCGGAACAAGACCCCTCCGCTGCGCGTCGGGGTCCGGTTCGCCCTGTCGGGACTTATTTTCCCAGTAATGACCGGTGTTCTATACATTATCCCATACATATTTCATAAAACAACTGATTTTGATAGTTTAAAAACAATGATCAAAAATCTGTTGACCACCCTGACCACCTTGTAATAGAAGGTTTACAATTCAACAAGTAAGAATTCCAAAGCTATTATGAAAACGTGGGAGATAAGCTCTCAGGGCTTGGCCTGTGCAACCCCAGAGTTATGAACTCCCAACAGGTTGACCAAACTCCCACAGGTGTGATACGTCCGAAATGTGCACTGAGTAAGGCAAACATTCGAATGCACACCCTCAAGTCCTGAGGTAACTCTAAGGGTAACTAGACTAAATATGTAATATCAAGGGTGGTGGTAGCATAGTGGTTAAGGAGCTGGGCTAGCATGCCATGCAGTAGCCAGAAAAGTTGTGTGCTCAATTCGGCTTCCACCGTTGTGCCCTTGAACAAGGCACTTAACTAGGGCTGGGACAACGCGTCGACGTAATCGATGACGTCGACGCAAAAAATACGTCGACGCAAAATATGAGCGTCGATTTGTCAAGCATAACATGTGCTGCTAAATATTTTAAATTTTACACCTTCAGTGTTTTCCATACGTTGACTAATCTGTGGCTGGGCACCACGGAATCAAAACCGGCCACCACACATTGATGTACTATGTTGTAGGCCTACTATTTAAATTAAAGATAAGATAATTTCATTGAGCTGCACTTTTTACTCACACAGCCTTTCCTCGCCCCGCCTGCTCTCTCTCGTAACGAGCCCGCTGCTCCTCCTCTGCATGTGCATTTAACAAATTATTCATGATTGTTGAAGGATTGTTTTTGCCACATAGAAGCACTGCATAGAACACAGTGGGCTAAATTGCTATTAAATCCGCTTAGCATCGTGACCATGCTGTGCAAATTTGTTCAAAACTGCAGCATTAAAGTTAAGGTAAACTCTGCTAAGGTCTTATCACAACATAGTACATTGAGGAGACTAAACTAAGTTAAGTTACAGTATGCAATCAAGCAGTATCTCAAAGCTAACGTTAGAATACTGTTTGGATGTCAAGTTTAGCATGCTTACTTGCAGCTGCTTGTATTTGTTACTCAGGCTCATTTTATTGACTCTGAATGTTTGCAAAATCCCGATGTAAATGGAAAAGTGTTTTCCAAGACACAAAAGTGCTTGTCCAAAGGAGAAGTACGAACCGTTATTTGAACTAAATACGTTATGAAATGCATCCACACATCAGCAGCCTTTTAACTGTGTTAATGTTAGATTCTCACACGAACGTCTTAAAATGACAGGCACTCAATTAGACATACACTACTGAACTTTATTGAATGCTACCTCTGACTAAGAATGCATTACTTTGCACTTGTATAGTCTTTTATTTTGGAATCTTAAGAGCAATAAACATATATTGCAATGTTAAAGAATTCATGTTTTTTCATTCAGATATGTAAATAAACATATATAAGTTGCTATTAGTGAATTAATTGGGAGATAATCGATAATAGAATCGAATCGAAATCGAATCGGACTGAAAAAATGAATCGTTAGATTAATCGATGCATCGAAAAAATAATCGCTAGATTAATCGTTTAAAAAATAATCGTTTATCCCAGCCCTACACTTAACCCAGAGTTGTTCTGGGGATAATGGCTCTTGAAATAGAATTGACATATATAAGTTATAGAATTGACATATATAAGTTATAGAATTGACATATATAAGTTGCTTTGGATAAAAGCATTTGCTAAATGAATACATGTAAATTTAATTTTTTTTTATTTTTAAAATGATACACTGCAAGACAATTAATTAGTAATTAATTGACTGAATAATGCATTCCCTTGGCATTATTAAAAATGGGACACTACGATTCATTTCTCATTTTCAGATATCAAATTCAAATGTTGTAGAAGTGGGAATCAGATCTCCGATGGCTCTGATATCAAAACATCAAAGTGGTATTTTATCATATTATTCCACCTACATTAAGGTTGAAAACACCATATCTCTATTAAGAGTTTTTTTCCCACCTGCTGCAACTCTTTCTGCTCTAGCTGCGTCCTCTCGGCCTCTAGTCCAGCCTCCACACTCTGCAGCCGCGTCAGCCGCTGCCTGAGGTCATCCTCGCAGTCCCGCACGCGGCCCCGCATCTCCTGCAGCCTGTCGTCCAGCTGCCGCTCGCTCTCCCGCTCGATCTCCAGCTCGCTCGCCCAGAACTCCTCCTCCTCCATCTCCACCTCGCTCCTGCGTAGACGCTTCTCCAGGCACGCTATCTCCTCAGCCGCCGCTGCCACCGCCATGCCCGCTGCATCGCAGCCCCCACCGCCGCCAACATACTCCCCTCTTTGCCCCCAGGTCCTGAGCTCCACGTCGTAGGCCTCCAGCCTACGCCCGAGGATCCCCAGCTTCTCCCCCTGCAGACGGATCAGCCGGGTCAGGTCCTCTGCACGGCTCCCGGAGAGCTGCAGCATGCCAGACGCAGGCGTGTGTCCGTTACTCAATACGACAGCCTGCCGTTTCAGTTCCCCCTCGTGACCGCCGCTGCCGCCGGTGCTGCCAGGTGGCCGCCCCCCACTCAGGATGTCCCGGAGGCTCCGTGGGGCTCCGGCGAAGGTCAGCGACTTGCGTCTGGGCTCCCGGCGCCGCAGCGAGAGGCTGCCCTGCGGTCGGAACTTGGCCATGGGCGGCAGGCTCTGTCTGTGGGGGCCGCGCTCGGGCAGCCGGGAGCCCAGCCCTTCTGACGGGGGGCGCTCGGTCAGCGAGGGCCCCGTGCGGTGCAGGACGAGCTGCACGTCGCCGGCGTACTGACCCCAGGTGTTCAGCGAGGCCACGGGGCTCTCGTGCGGGGCCAGGAAGCGCTCTGCGTCCCGCCATTTCTCAATCAGAGTGTACCTCCCGGTGCGCCCTATGGAGACATAGATACACAGGTTAAGGTTATGGTCTTTAGAGGGAGCTGAACTGATTTATGCAGTACATCATTCAAAAAAGAAAGGAAATTATCTCAGCAGTCTATATGTGGCTACTTGCCTCTATTTGTGGCCTGGTTTTGTGTTAATATGTATGTGGTTAATATGTAATCTGGCCATAATTAAGATATCAGAAAATCAGGGTATTAAAGGAACAGGAAGCCATTTTGTAGGCCAAGCATACATGTATAATTGAAATACTGCCGACTTTATAGCTTCTGAGGATCTAAAAGACTGAAAGATTGATGTTTTAAAGCCCTAATGTGCTTGATCTTACTTCTTCTCTTCTAAATGCTGAAAGATTTGAAAGATAAAATGTTTTCATTTAATTTCATTTCCATAATGGCTGGTGAGTAAGTGCCGACTTTTGGAATAGCAACGGGGTGTCTCAGTATGTGACGGCCTTCCTGAGTTAGAGAATGAGTCAGATTTTCCATCTCAGCTGGAACTCGCAGCTCAACGGCTTCTCTTACTTTGAGCGGGAGGGGGGCACATAATCGCATTTGGACCAGAACCACCATTTCAGTGGAGCTCAACTTTCCCCCCTGATCTTATAGACGACCGCAGACTCGGTAGATGATGACGGCTTTCCACTGCCATTACAGTCTCATTTGGAATTTGGCTTGACAGAGAACCTTGCTTAACCAAAACACATTGTCTGCAAAGTAATTGAATCAAGTACCCAGAGTTTATATTATTGATGTTTTTGGAAAATTCAACGTATTTAAAAGGTCAGAACACCAGAAACAAACCACTTATATTATGATCAAAGGCATGGTTAACGTTCGGTGGCTTAATATCATTTACAAAAGGCTCAGTGATCTCATAAATAAGGAAACAGTGAGATAATCCAATAACAACAACCAGCACAACTACAACAGCTACCACTGGCAATAGTAATCCTTGTCATCTATACAGTACCTATAGCCTGGGCCAGGGCAATGACCACCTCCTGGCAGGTAGTGGCCTCTGTGACACCACAGACGACACGCTGGATGCCGTCCACCCACACTTTGAGCTCCATCCTGGGTCAGGGCCTTTGGGTCTTCCCCCTCCCCCCTCATTCCCCCATGATTTCAGTCAAGGCCTCAGGGCTGTGTCAGCAGCCCTTCCCCTCTTCTCCTTCCTGACCCCTCCTCTGGCCGGCAATGAGGTCAGGGATGTGTCGGCAGCAACAGCAACTGGAAGTGCAGAGGAGTCATAGACGTATCATTTACAAACATGTTGTTACTCATAATTCACATCCTGCAGGGATGTCTTTGGTTTGATACTATCTCCAGACACATTTTCATATACTCTTAGAAGTTGTCAAAGCACTCTGAGCAATTAACTTTTGACTGTGTATAGAGGCATGTTAAGATTTTATGTATCCTTGAGTTTAAAAAATGGATTGGGATTAGTTGACAATAGGTGTGTTATGACTGACTGTGTATTGAAGTTGGCTTCAGTTGCTACAAATGGCTGCTATGGCTTTCATGTTCGATGGAGCTTGTACTTGAGAGAAAAACAACCACAAACAAAAACAATAGTGAAGACCTCATCTGTCCCCGGGTAACAAAAGCCCTTCATTGTGCATCATCCACTTTTCCCATTCAGGAAGTCTCTTTTTTAAAGGAAACTCCTCAGCAGTCTTAACAACAGACCTCTGTATGCTTTCAGCCCAACAGACTTCCTTCCTCACATTTCCTCTAGGATTTAAATCACAACAATGAGGAAACTTTCTTGAAAGAGAGCAAACACCTCCCAGCTGTCATCAGACCATTCTGCTGCGTGGTGAAAGAAAAACAAAATCTATCCTACAGTGGCTTTCAAAACATGCACAGAGCCTCACACTAACAAAACCTGGCTCTATTTATAGGTGAGGCAGAGGGGAGAGAAGAATAGGTGCAAACGGTTGGTTGGGGCGGGCAAGGCCAGGCCAGCCGAGGCCTGCTGGGATACCTGGGACCAGCTGGACACGGCCATATTGTCCCTCCCATCTTTACTGTATGAACAGGAAGGTTTTAGGGGCCCGGGCCTGAGCGCCAGAGGGGGGTACTCTTAGCCAAGTTTCCTCTGGAGCGCTGGGCGTGGGGAGGGGGGGGGGGGGCCCAGGGGCACTGGGGGAGGAAGCAGTGGGAGGAAGGTGTGCAGGGTAGAGGGACCTGGGATGGCTAAAAGTAGCCCATCTCTCAGGGCACTCACTGACAGAGTCCGCTGGTCTCCACAAGTGCACGAGGGAGAGGAGGAAAGACACTTGATTTCCTTGGAAAGTGTTTCCCTAAGAGTGTTAATTACAGCAAGTGTGATTACCAATGTGCACATAAACAACGTGCAGCACACTGGAGTTAACCGACTGCCGACTGTCATGTATTCGTCAACACAAAGGCAAGATTGATGGCGTAATATTTGAAAGACATCTGATTCATTTTAACTTTCAATGGACAAGCCAAGAATACATAAAAACTAAATGTTTTATGTATTTATGTATTTCAAAGTACCAGCTGCCTATTTCGTCGTGAGGTTTCTTGGTTGCTGACATTTAATAACATTTCAGAGCATGCACCGTTGAAAGTAGGATACCGCAGAAGCAGGCATATAAACACCCTTCAGGTAAACATCTAACCGCAAACAAAATTATTCCACTCAGTATTTTAGTCACGAGTGAAAAGAAAAAAAATGTCGGACAACATGGTGTTCTAAAGTCTTCTGACATTCATGGTTTCAAAAGTTGTATCCCTTTCGTTTAGCAGGACTGACGGTTGTAAAGAAAAATCTGGTTTTGGGCCTCCTTCAGAAAGCAGATGGCAGAGTGCGGCACCACCTCCTCCTCACTCTGTTTATGGTTTCCAGCAGATGATATCTCTATTCCTGGGTTTCATGGCGGAGAGAGCCGCTGTCGTCCTGTCCTTCATTCAAACACATGCACTCACTGCCCTTAAATGGAACGGGCCACAAGCAGAACGAAACAGGGCGGCTGAGTCACACCAACAGGATTAGGGGAATTTCTTCGCACAGAGCGACCATTGACCATTTGACCTTTTTCCATCCATAGTTAAAAGAAAGACCCCAGTGGCCCAATGAATTCTACCATGTATGTACAAAGAGTGTGAAATGAAGTGTGTGTGTGTGTGTGAGAGTGTGTGTGTGTGAGAGAGAGAGAGACAGAGAGAGACAGAGAGAGAGAGAGAGAGAGAGAGAGAGAGAGAAAGCATGTGTGTATGTGTGTGTTTGTGTGTGCATGTGTGTGGTTACTGAGCTCCCGTGCACTTGTGCTATAAATCACAGTTAGTCACCGTGAGTTTAGGGGCACGCGACTCAATCAAACTAGGCCATGGTCATTCCAGCTCAACTGTTCTCGAACAGAGCTGCGAGCGTAATCCTGAAAACACATACATCTCAATGACACACCATCTCACCTGCTCTTTCTCCCGTCAGTCCATATATCAAAGCATGTAATGATATGACGTGGCATAGGACTGCCTTTTCAGTCAAGCTCCTCTTTTCTGCATATAGAGTTTATATATAGGTATAGGTTATCTAGAGTGTGCAAATATGACCTACCCGACAAGCTTATTCTGTCTGTTTGCACCTGAAAATGAATATCTTATGTGTAATATGATATTTTACACTGTGACAATAACTGAAAATATAATGAAAAGAAATAATAAAATTTTAATAATGATGATTAAAAAATACTTTGCAGCAGGATGTTTGAGAATGAAGTCCAATACGATGTGTAACATGGGATATGAATAAAATGAATCCCCATGTTGTTTTTCCATAAGGGGTCTTTTCGACCAGTTTAGCCTATAGTTTGTCAAAGTCAGACATCATATTATATGTCTAAAGTCAGCTATGGCAGAAACTGATCAAAAAGTGAGTGGATCAGCACGTCTCATGCTGAGTACACATTCCAAATCAAGCAGAATACGGCCAGGCAAAGAGAGCAGAAGCAGCCTCTGGATTTCATCCATTCCTGCACGTGGGTGGTCTTGTCCCTGAAGGCAGTATGGTCCATGGTAAGACAGGAACAGGAGGGGTAGCCTTTAGAGTTCTTTCACACCTTTGCATCGCACTGACTGAGGAACAGATGTCACTGACTGCTACCACAAAGTTTACTCTAGTCTAAAGGTCTAGCACTCGTCAAAAAGGGCTGTCTATCCCTGCCCAAAATGGCTCCTGCTCCAGAATTTTTGAGGCCAAGTGTGTAGAGATCAAAGTCGTATTTTCACATATATCACTCTCTGCTCAGAAGAGTAGTGGTGGATTATTTATCCTGAGACATGCATAATTAACCCTCGGGTTCCATAATACCTTTCAACCTCAGAATAAACAAGGAATTTCCTCTTGAGCAACACACACGGAGATCTAAAAGAGTCCCTCGCTACCTGTCAGAGTGGTGCGAGAAACTTACCCACGGGGTGTGGACAGAGAAATCTGCTCCCACAGCTAACAGCCCCGACGCAGACGGCAGCACCCCTGATCACTGGCAAACACTGCGCAGCCCCTGATCACTGCAGCAAAAACAACGAACCATATGCTCCGGCAGGCTGCTCTGGGCTCCTGCTCTGGGCTCCTCACGGTGTTGGCATGCAGGCAGCATTAAGGATATCCCAGCTTCCAGTTTAGCACTCTATACATAGAACAAAAATAGAGATATTTACCTAAACGTATTCAATATCTTTATGGTGCAGGAACATTGAGATGGAGTATCCATATCCATGTATTTTAAGCATTACCTGTGGCTGTAATAAACAAAGGCCCCAAAAAAAGGAGGACAATAACACCATTTAGGCTTTGATTTGGAGGAAGCAGTATGGTGGTGTTGTGTCTCAGAGACAAACACTGCATCAACACAGCCCTTTAATTACTTGGTCCATGAATAGCTCCTATTACTTCTTTCTCCTATCAGAATAAACACACCTTTGTTTTTTCTCCAACAGCAGGGCACCATTTAAGGAAGGGGGGGGGGGGCAGATCCGTTAGAAAAACAGCAATCCTGTGGAGGAGAAGGTCAGTGTAAATATCCCCTCCTATACAAACTAATGCTTATCCATCCAAAATGTTTTTTGAAAACTATAATAGCTTTCTGTTTTTGCAATCTCTCCCAATCTATTTTCACAGTTGCATTAATTCCAATTGCCCCTCCTGCTGGGCTACATACAATTACCCGCCCTTTATGCACTGCGCCATAATTGGTTGCAGACGTCTCACAAAATGGATTCATGCACACAAAGAGCCGCCTCTGATTTTAGGGTTGTGGTACCCCCCCCACCCCCCAAAGCGGAGCCTCTGTAGTTTCACGAGCCTCCGTTCAGTCCAAGTCCCTCCCTCCCTGCGGAGAGGCTCACATTTATTGACTTTGGACACCTGGATTTCTTTAATCGCTCACAGTGCGTTGACTACTCGACTACTCGAATGTGCATTAGGCCTAATTATTAGTGAGACTGTGGCCTACATAGTAAAAGTGTGTTTATAAAAACTGAACGCTCCTAAATAAATCCACAAGCTGAATTCTACTTTTTCCAGAAGTTCATCAATGCCTGCTTGTTTGGTTCTTCATTCTACATCATTAAAGGCATTGCTTGTCTTCACGAAGATATAAACCAAGGCATACATCATAGCAGAGCAGTGAATGAGGTAGACAGTGGAGTGGACAATAAGGTGGGGATCACATTGGCCAGTGGCAAGCAGCAGGTTTCCTATTGTGTTCTCTATGGTTCTGCAGCGGCAGGTTTCCTATTGTTCTCTATGGTTCTGCAGCAGCAGGTTCTCTATGGTTCTGCAGCAGCAGGTTCTCTATTGTTCTCTATGGTTCTGCAGCGGAACCATGGCAATGCTAGCGTAACGCTAGCGTTAAACAAGCTGAGCGTTGAACTTGGTTCAACTTTCAAAGCGCAACACGAGCGTATTCAATTGTCAGTTTAGGCAAACCGTTTGTGTTACTTAGGAACGAGATAGAGCTTATTATGGTCTGAGCGTTGCGTTACACTTGCCGCTGGTCAGTGTGATCCATGCCTAATATGGTCTCTATGTTTCCGCTGCCAATCCATAGAGAACAATAGGAAACTTGCCGCTTGCCGTTGGTCAGTGTGATCCATGCCTAAGACAAAGAAATGTACCCTACAGCACTTCTCTTTAGCTTCATTATGGACATTTTGTCCACTACAGAGCAGCACAGGTTAGTCCTACCCATTTTGGGAAAGGACAGTTCCCTTTCACCCCCTGAGGTGAGTGGAAAAGTACACTCGTGAACTAGCCGGGTTGGATGCAGTCATAACTCTGATCCAGCAGTGCTCCATTGGAAAGAGTTTCTATACATGTCATTTTCACAATGGACACTGAACTGTAGGAAATTGAAAGTGACCGAATAAGCCTTTATCTAATCACCGAACTCAAGTGCCACCATGTTAGTCCCTGAACTTCTAGACTACATCTTTTGGATATTTTTACTTGCTCAAAGGTGGTCAAGAGGTGCTCAAAACTGGTGAACTCCATGCAGTGTTCTTTAGAAACAGTCTTTGATCCATTTCTGGGGAAAACTGAGCAGGAAGCAGTTATCTGTCTGAGTCAGGCTAGTATCCTTGACTCTTCTCCCTGGAATTACATGTTTAAGCCCAATAGGGAATGAGATACAGCAAAGGGTACATCAAATGTGCTGGCCCCTGCAAGGCCCTTGCATATGAAATGATACAAAGTCCTGTTATTATTTATGAAGAGGGCATTTCACATAGCATATGCTCTACAACATACCGGTACATCAAGTAGGGCTCCATTAATTAATATCAAAATGTAAATAGAAGATTTTCCAAACATGTCAGGTCCTTATCAGCAATACAATACAAAATAAGAGAGAACCATTGCTTGGACCAAGCAAGGTGGGGCCGTTCCCTTCATTCTGACAAAGTGTGACATCTGACCTTGATGTTTAAGATCTTTGTAAAAGACAACTCTTTTTAATTTAGGACAAGTACTGCCTAACTAAGGACAGTCAGAGTAATGCTACTTACAGATATCAGTAACATCTTTCACTACTGCAATAGAAGGTGTGATGGATCCTGGAAGGGTAGATGTGATCCAGGTAGCAAAACTACTGGACAGGCTGTTTTCAACATCTTTGCCTATTTATATTCTTGAGCATGATTGAGAGGATGCAAGTTATCGATTGGCTTAAGACCCAGTATCGCTTTAGGAAAACCTACCACTTATCAAATCAAAGGCAGAGAAAAAAGAACTGGGAGAGAGAGGAACCTACACATGATAGCATAGATAATCTCTCTGGACATAAAAGGTGTGGGTTTCATTGTCAGTCAAGGATGTTAACAAACATGCACAAACTGGTCTATCTATCAGCTTACACCTTGGTCTTGCACCGTATAAACTGACAACAGTAAAAGAATGCATTCCTGCCCTGTACAAAAGCCGTAAGCCTTCAGTCATTGGCCTAATCTTTAGGGTCTGATTTCATGGGAAATATGAACAGAGATGTGAATCATGGCCAGTCTAAAAAGGCCAACATGAAGCAACTACATCAACCAGTAAGACGCTCAAAGGTTTACTATATAGGTTTACAGTGCTTTCAGGAGTAGAGGATTGAGAGGTGAGACTAATGATTGAAGTGACAGATAATCTCAAAGTAAAGATCATTCAAATGTCAAATATATGTAGATGTGAATGACACATTTTTACTATTGATATGTATTACTGCTTACTATTGATATCAACTCATTGCATTTATTTGAATCCTACAGGCAACTTCACTGTGAATATTTGAAGCAAAACAGACAGCTGAGCTTTAGTACCAGAAAACATGACCCTGGCAGCCAGGTGAGGGTAAACTCACATCTGCTTCATGTTTTAATATGGCACAGGCAGTAGTCTACAGCCCAATGCAAAACAAAACCTCCCTCATGCAGCTAACTCCCTGGATGCTGTACTGAAGGGGGAGGGATAGGTGCTCTGAATATCCAAAGCTCTTCATTGAATCCTCATCCTTTATCTTCATGATCATCCCTCTATTCATGTTAAGGCGCTAAACATATGTGTCCAACACCCAGGGATCAAGATTGTTTCTCTTTCATGAAGTTCACACTGTAGGGCAGGCCTACCATTTACTCACTTGTGTGTGTGTTTAATATGAAGTTAAGGCTTTGATGGATGGGGATACTTTTCTCAGGGAGCTCACAGTAATCTAGGAGAGACATGCAATTGTGCACAGCATAGTGTATCTCAATATCACAAAGAAGTTCACCATCCAAAGCGGTTGTTTTGGTGTATCTGTTCACATGGGAGACTGGGGTCAACAGAGGTGCCTAGCTCATGTTGATCTATCCGGTCCTGTTATGGATCCCCTTATTGGCAGAAATGTTTTAATAAACTAGTCCCTTCCCAGATTCAGGAGGTCAGTAATGGCAAAATGGCTAACATCTGGACAGCATGTTTAGCAAAGGCATAATGCCGCCTTTGTTCTCTTGCCATGGCTGGGAGATGCAGACTGACTTTGAAGTGCCAGCCTCAAGAGTGGTATCATACAAACACATCATCATGCCGAAGTGACATTGGAATCCACCAAAAAACATTGAACATGAGTTTAGTGTGCATTAACTGCTGAACTTATCAAAACCATCCATCCAAACATTTAGCTGGTGGCTGGGTCCAATGGGGGCTTCAGATCATTTATTTTCTAGACTGTTGGGATTTTCTGGAGATATTGAATTATGAAAATAAATGATGTATGAATACAGTCAATGGCTGTAATAATGCAATGATCTTTAAAAACACAATCAGTTCATAACTAGTTAAAAAGTAGAAAATGCTCTAATCCTTCTGTACAAATAGTAACATGAAATTGACAAAACAGAAATTTACTGTTTAGGAATCTTATTTCAAACACCAAGCATAACACTATTCTTTGATAATATGAAGTACGCTATCTTTTCATAATACCTTAGTGCACAGGATTTCCATCAATGAAAAAAAAACTTTTTTTCTAAGATGGCAAAGTTTTCAGCGAAAATGTCTTTTCTCTAGTATCCTACCTAGCTGGCCCTGAAGTTGTTTTTCAAACACATTTCACTAATGGGCGTAACATATGCTGTACTGTGTGATATATAGGTTCAACCATTATAATAAGACACGAGATATAATCTTACCTTCGTTTCTCCAAAGACGAGGAAAACAACCAGCCCCGTTTAACGTCGCTCTCGATTTAGTCACTATACTGATTTAACGTGAACACAAATTCTGCTGTTGGTATCGACTATTTTAGCCTAAGTTGTTTGTTGATTCCATCACGAGAACTAGTACAATTGCCGAGGGGATGTTTCAGCGTCTGACCACAGCATATGACAGACGACTTTCACGCGAGCGAAGTTTCTGCCCATCGCAGCTGAAAAGGATGCAGTTCCACAATCTGCCAAGCAGCGGAAAAAACTGTCCTCTCATTTCGCTTGTCTTTACAGAGACACCGCAAGGCATTATGGACTATTTTAAAGTTGTAGGCTAATGTGCCGTTCAAAGCACATTCTCCCAGATTGATTTTTAGTAGCCTATACATTGGAGACATCAATCAAAGCCTGAGGGTCTGTGTCCCAGTATGCTAATTATGTGAATTCATATTTTTTAAAGCTCTGAATTTAGTGAGCCAACCCCATAACAAATGTCGTTTAGCCTAATGGCTTTATTCTCGATTTCTCTGTAGCTTAAAATACATAATAGAGCGGAAATATGAAAACCTTTCATCCTGAATTGACTAAATCGTGTCAGTGAGTGGTTTCTCCTTGTTGTAATAGGCCTATAATAGTCCCTCAAGCATTAGTGGTGTAGGCCTAAATGTGATTTTGTGAGAGATTACTTTTGAGGGATTTATTTTCCCCGTTCTTTGACCTTCAAAGATAGACTCACCGTTAGCATTTAAAATAGGGATACTGCCTTATGTCTAATAGGCCTACTGCATTGAGTGATTCCTCCCTGACAACAACCCCGTCCGCATCTGTTGAGTAGACTAATAGCCTACATAAGCAAAACAGTAGGCTATGCTTACAAGAACAAAGGCTACTTTTAAAATGAAACATTAAGATGAAATGTACAAATGTAAAGCCGTTTTATCTACAAACCGGCAATTCAATGTGCTTTGCATGGACAAATGTAGGCTGCAACACCTAACTGCAACCAGATTTGGTGAACATGTGTGTGATTTACTGCAACTACATTCATCCACAGGAGTTCTTTTTAAAAGTAACCACAACACCCATGTAAATGTGACCTGTGTGAAGTTTCAATAGGCCTAGTCTTCCCAGTCAGCTAAGATTTGTGAAATTAACTGTGTGCCTATACTGACCCCTTGTGACATAAGTTTGAAAAGACCCGACACAACTTAGTTTTTTCTCAGTTGCTTTGGTGCATTTCTCAGATCAGAATTGAAATTCTCAAAACTGTTTGTTCAAACTTCATATCATCTTATCACTTGTGCACATCATTAAAGCACTTCCCCCCATCTTTAACAAATAGCAGTGCTTTTGTACTGTCCATGCAACTGAGTTTGTACACATGTCTGCTGTTTTTTTTTATTATCTTCAATTGCTAATGGCATGTTGCTCAAAATGCTGCTATACTGCTCTGCTGAATAGCTCTACCCCATAAAACAAATTGGCCTTTTTTCATAGCTTGTGTCATTACAAATTACTGCATCAATGTGGTGCGGTATGGAGGCAATCAGCTGTGCCACAGCTGAGGTGTTATGGAAGCCCAGGCTGCTTTGATAGAGGCCTTAAGGTCTGTATTGTTGGGTTTGCTGTTTCTCATTTTCCTCTTGTCTGGCCAATCAAGCACAGTAGCTAATACCATGGTAAGCAAACCAGTTCGTTTTGCACTATGGGCAGATGTCAAGTCCTGCTGGAAAAGGAGATCAGCATCTCCATAAGGCTTGTCAGCAGATGAAAGCATGAAGTCCTGCTGGAAAAGGAAATCAGCATCTCCATAAAGCTTGTCAGCAGATGAAAGCATGAAGTCCTGCTGGAAAAGGAAATCAGCATCTCCATAAAGCTTGTCAGCAGATGAAAGCATGAAGTCCTGCTGGAAAAGGAGATCAGCATCTCCATAAAGCTTGTCAGCAGATGAAAGCATGAAGTCCTGCTGGAAAAGGAGATCAGCATCTCCATAAAGCTTGTCAGCAGATGAAAGCATGACGTTCTCCTGGTAGAAGGCTGCATTGACTTGACTTGATAAAACACAGTGGAACAACACCAGCAGATGACATGGCACTCAAAATTATCACTGACTGTGAAAACATCAAACTGTGCCTCTCCACTCTTCCCCTGCAGACTCTTCCTTGATTGGACCCTGATATTCAAATGAAATGCAACATTTGTTTTTATGTGAAAAGAGGAGTTTGGACCACTGAGTAACAATCCAGTTCTGTCTCTCCTTATAGCCCAGGCATGACACTCTTTTGTCTCTGATTCAGGAGTGGCTTGACACTAGGCATGAGCCATTTATATCCCACTTCCTGGACACATCTGTGCGTGGTGGCTCTTGATGCAGACTCCAGGCTCAGCCCATTCCTTGTGAAGCTCCTCCAAGTTCATGAATCGACTTTGCTTGACAATTCTCTCAAGGCAGATAGATAGATAGATAGATAGATTGATAGATCGATAGATAGATAGATAGATAGATACTTTATTGATCCCCATGGGGAAATTCAAGGTCTCAGTAGCATACAGACATCACACACAACATTCACTAACAGCAGAAAAAGTAATTAAAAGTATATAATATAAAAAAACACAACTAAGCAATAAGGACAGTAAGATAAAGAATATACTAAAATACAAATTATAAATAACACTAAATCTAAGTCTAAAAACAGTATCCACATAGTGGGTGATTAATCATGAGGTGCTTGAAATGACTGCAGGGACTGAGCCTGTGATTCTCTGTGCATAGTAAGGTAAGGTGCTCTGTGTGAGTGGGTGTCATGGTGATGGTGCAAATGAGTAACAAAAACTATAGAAAAAAAAAAAAAATATATATATATATAACTATATTAAAGCAACACCAAAGAGTTTTTTGTACCTTAAAATAATGTTTCCAAAATTTTTTCAGTGGTTCATCAACTCGTAACAGGGTGAACGGCACTTCTGCATTCGCTTCGCGGCCCTCTATCAGCTATAACCGCACTATGTACGTTTGCCAGATCGGGTAGCGGATCTGTAGTTCGATGGAATGAGACATAAGAAACTACAAATTTGACTTGCATGATGTCGCAATACATCGTACTTTCATAAAATCATGCAACATATTCTACCTTGTCTATGGACAGTTATTTGCAAAGCCGTTGCTGGATAAACAAATAGCGTGCGTGCGACAGAGGAAACGTTCTTTGGTGTTGCTTTAAGTAGAGGTATAAGTGTGGCCACAATCCGGCTGTGGGATGGAGGGAGGGGTTATGCATATGTGCTAATATAGCATGCAAACAGTGAGGCAGACAGTGGTAAAAAGTGGCTAGTGGACAGACAGTACCCAAACATGGAGAGGGTGGAGAGCCAGACAGACTATGCGGAGAAGTCTATCTCTCCTCTTCCCTTAAGTGAAGCATTGAACAGTTCAATGGCTCTGGGGACAAATTACTTCCTCAGTCTGTCTGTTGTGCAAGGCAGTGAGCGAAGTCTCCAGCTGATCAGGCTCTTCTGCTTTACAATAGTGCTGTGAAGTGGATGACACTCATTGTCCAAAATGTTGATCAGTTTGTTCAGGGTCCTTTTGTCAGATATTGAAGTGATGCACTCCCACAGTTCAGCTCCCACTACAGAGCCAGCTTTCCTTACCAGCCTGCAGGTTGCCCAGCATCCTTCTTCTTTGTGCTTCCTCCCCAGCATACCACTGCATAGAAGAGGGCACTGGCAACAACAGACTGGTAGAACATCCTGAGGAGCTTGCTGCACTAAAGGATCGCAGCCTCCTCCGGAAGTACAGCCTGCTCTGCCCTTTCTTGTAGTGCATCAGTGTTGGCTGACCAGTCCAGTTTATTGTCCAGGTGGAGACCCAGATACTTGTAGCTGCTTACCACCTCCCCATTGACCCCATCAATGGAGACTGGTAGCAGAGCGGGCTTAGACCTGTGGAAATCCACCACCATCTCCTTGGTCTTTGAAGTGTTGAGTTGAAGGTGATTGAGTTTGCACCATTGCACAAAGTCCTCCACCAGGTTCCTGTACTCCTCCTCTTGCTCGTCCCTGATACACCCCACAATTGCAGTATCGTCAGAAAACTTCTGCATGTGGCATCTGCATCGGTGTTGTGTTGAAGCAGAAGTCAGATGTGTACAGGGTGAACAGGACTGGAGAGAGCACAGTTCCCTTTGGCGCTCCGGTGCTGCTGATCACAGTGAGATGTCATCCTTGTTGCTTGCATACCTTTTGCTACCACACGTTTCCCTTCCAGTCAACTTTCCATGAATATGCTTTCATACAGCACTCTGGGAACACCCTGGCCACCTTCTGTGGCTTACCCTCCTTGAGGGTGTCAATGAGTGTCTTCTGGACAACTACCAAGTTTGCAGTCTTTCCCATGATTGTGGTTGTGTTTACTGAACCAGACTAAGAGTTTAAAGGCTCAGGAAACCGACATTTCTGTATTATAACTTCTTTATTTTAATATTTTGAGATACTGTTTTGGTTGTCATGAGCTGTAAGTCGTAATCATCAAGATTAAAACAAAAAATGGCTGGAAATATTTCACTTTATATCTAATGAATCTAGAATATATGAAAGATCCACTTTTTGAAATAAATTATGGGGGGGGGGGGGGGTGAACTTTCCATTATAATTGTTTGAGACCCACCTATATGTGTCCTGACAGACAGGGAAGTAAGGATGTATAGAAAGATGTACAGTGGTGCACAGCTCTGACCAAGGGGTGTTTTACATCATATTGGTCATTTTTCATTTCCACAGTGATGTAAAAGCCTTTGTTTTGTGGTTTTATACTTTGTAGTTTTGAAATAGAAAATAGTGCTACACATGTTCATTAGAAAATACTTAGGCTAGAGTAAAGTGTCATACTGACAAGACAACAAGACAACAGTTTGACTATCCTGACATGGTGTCAGGACTTGTCATTTTGATTGCACTGACTGTTTCGCTGGTATAAATACTTGCTTTTGAAACATTGCTTTTGAAAAGCATTTTGAGCAAGATGTATGCACTTCTGCAGGTAATCCACTATGCCACTATGTTTTGAGAAATGCACCAAAGCGACTGAGAAAAACTGTAAAAACGGAACTATTAAAATAAGATCATCCCAAAGAAATGGTATCAGAGAGTTAACACTGAGAGGGAGATGGTCTGCACACTGCATATGGGCTCCAAACGTTTCAATCTCAACAGATCTTCATCAGGCAAAAAGTCAGCACTGCCACCAACAAAAAGGGTTTTATGACTTTTATTCTCGACCCCCCCCCCCCCCCCCCCCCACACACACACACTCACACAAGTAGCCTTCTCAAATAGAGTTGTCACCCCCTTCCTTCTCCCCCAGCACACACATCAGTCATTGCACAATTCGCATTGTGTTATGATTGTGTGCTTTAACAATAGGCTAAGGCAATTGGAAATTCATCAGTCTTGCACACACCATAGGCCTACTGTCTCGTTCATAACCAAATACAAAATTAAAGTGATAAAAACTAGCAAGACTTAGAAGTCTGTCATATATGTGTCTATAGGCTACTGTTTTGCAATGACATTGAGTTATTCGACACAGACCTTTAGCCTATAGGCTACACTATAACCCACCTATAACGACGTTGGCTTGCCTACACACAACCATAGACAGTAAAACATCTCAACATCTTTTATAAACTAACATTAACCTACCCTTTCGTTGCATGCATAGGCCTTAATAATACGTAGGATATTGATAGTAGCCTAGATTATTGACTGACTGTTGGCCAATCATTTACTCGTCTGGCTGTGACGTATTTCGCCGCTTTCCAGTTATATTTAGAGCCTATTTATACCCAGCGAGGTAGTCAATGGCCGCCGCCGACAGTGTGCCTATCTGAGCTAGCTAGCAGTGTGTTGAAGGTGTGAGGAAAATTAGCAGTCACTTTACCAGCTAGGCCTACCAATTGTCGACTTGTTAGTGATACAATTCACATGCATATCTCTTTGTCTGGTCAGTGATTATTTAGAAGAAACTCCTTAGTGCACCGTCGATTTTAATAAACTGCTCAAAGCATCCACCCGCTTGTCATGACTTCCCAGTGAAAGAATATCGACTAATGGTGTGAATATCCGCAGGCTGCCAATAGAGGCACTCCTCACAATGAAAGACCAAGCTCGTTTCATGTTTAGAAGAAGCAGGACGGGGTAGGCTAAAATCCCTTGGTGTATGAAGCGTAGGCTATTAACTCAGTAGACTGTTGTATCGCAAGTAGGCTACCTGGAATTAGGAAGCTCGGATCTCTGGGTAAGTGGTCTTTGCTCTGCGCTACGGTGTATCCGCCCATATTTATGTACAGGCCAACCTCCTCTGTCGTGCCGAAAAAGAGAAAGCAGGCCAAATGGGGGAGTTCTAGCGAGGGGGAAAAATCAACTATCTATGTGATTGTAGGCATATAGGCCTATGTGTGTTATGTGAATCTTCAAATGTCAAATTCGCGTTTAAGAAAATCCTATTGTAATAGTTTACATTTATATTCAAAGATGGCGAGATCGTGTCAAAGAAGACGACTGAGGGCTTGAGTTATTGGTTCTTCGGACACGGAACTTGTAACAGCAAAGGTAAAGGAAAGAGGACAGTGCATTTTTATACGCGATCTTTCGATTGTTGCATTGCAGTTGGTTACAGTGCTTTTGTGTTAAATTTGTATTTGATTGGCTACGCTTTGTTTCGAACTATTAGCCTATGTGCAGCTTTGAAACAATTTAGTTCTGATGTTACGCCCTGATGTTAAAAGTCCGGCCCTGCAATGCAGTTCAATGCAGTGCTCATGGCGGTGGGCTCAACATATGATTTAACTAGCGCCGAGATCTGACATGAGCATGTCAAACTCTTGTCTTAAACTCTTGTCTTTAACTCTTTTAGGCAATTGACTTAATGGCACGTCGCAGTCTATTTCCTATTTTACATAGACTAAACAAACCAGTCATGCATAGGCCATGGATCTAATTCTACCAGAGAATAGGTCATTTCCTTCAATTTCGCACTTTGTTTTCTTAAATATCTTAAATATCTTCTTTAAAAATGTTCACGAGCAACGGCGGAAGTATAGGCTGTGTGAATGCGTAGGATATCGAATATTAGAGTATTCTGCAGATATCTGAGGGTGCAAGATACTGTAGCCTAATATGAAAGGGCATAATCTTGCTGGCGAATAACTACTTAGTGTAAAAGAGTGTCATTCAGCCAATCAATGGTTAGCTTTCGATTTCTCCACTCTTAGAACTTTGGGGTGCATGAAGGCTACATTTGAATAGGTGTAGATTACTGTATCTGGTGCAGGCAACACAGTTGCTTGCGATTTATCCGTAAACTAGTTAAGCATTTCCTGAAACTCATTTGGTTAGCCACGAATTCTCGAGCACGTTCTTTGTAACCGGTGTATTGTAAGGAGTCGGCTTACGTAACATATAGGCCTTGGTTCTACCATTGAGCATTTAGGGTTCTCTAGTATTCAAAGAATACAACTTGACACTATATAGCCTACTTAGGACAGGATAATTAAATTTAATTCATGAGACATATACTCGAGATTTAGTGTTTTGCTTTAATTTTAGACACTTGTAGGACCAGGGAGCATCATATCAACTATACGGTCACATTGCTATGCACTGTAATGACACACACACATACACACACATCTTTCAGATGTATGGATTTTAGGGGTGTAACAGTACACAAATATCACAATTTGGTACTTACCTCGGTGTTGAAATCAATATTGCTGATGCTTAACACATGAGCAGGATTATACAACAATTAGGTTCTATGGAACTATTTATTTGTTTCTGAGAGACGTTCCATGAGTTGGAATATCCCTGGACATTTCAACTCAGACTTTGCACAGCTAATAATAAATCACTCCGCAATACAATGCAACGATTCAACACCATGTTATAGTATTCTGAAAAGGTGTAACTGTTTTGTTGTTTTTTTTTTTGTGGTAATTAACTTTACTGACATATGGTCCGCCACTTACCGGTAATAAGTTTGTGCAAGAACTCAAATTTGAAACATGGTCCGAACACAAAAAAGCCTAAATAGTTTATTACTGTTTAAGACTACATTTCCTATATTTGGTACACTTCTGTATGGAATGTAATGTCCCAGCACCTTAACGGTTCAGTATGAATACTTGTACCGTAACACCCCTAATGGATTTAGCTGGATAATGATGATGTACGCTGTTGTAGGGTAAATGCAAACTGCATGTCTGTGTCTGTGTCTGTCCCTCAGGTGAAAGATGACAGAGTACAAGCTGGTGGTGGTGGGAGCTGGTGGCGTTGGCAAGAGTGCGCTCACCATCCAGCTCATCCAGAACCACTTTGTGGACGAATACGACCCCACCATAGAGGTAACGTGTGTGTGTGTGTGTGTGTGTGTCTTTTGGTCTGTCAGTGAGTGAGCAACTCCCTCTGTGTAACGCAGGCATGGGAATCTCATCCTCATGTAGCTATTCAAAAAATGTGTTGTAAAAACACCAATGACGGCCGGTTTTTCTGGTTGAAAACAGGACAGGTGCCAAGCCGGCCCCACTTGAGCTTTTGCCTTCAAAAGGGGATTGTCTCACCTTTCGCATTAAACTAGCCCACACAACGTGATAACATCTCTGTGTATGTTGGAACCAGTTTCAACAAGTAGCCATTTCCCTTTCACTAGAAAACCCAAAATCTGACAATTCCAATGATGGTTTGTTTCTGAAGCATGCAATGCTCAAAATGTACAAATTTAAGGTGTCTGAGACAAACAGATATAGCATAAGTCTCCAAAGATCATGGTAGGGGTGGAGGGTTCACCTGCTGGGGAAAGGTATTGTTAGCACCTGGTAGCCAAAGACATGTTGATCCATGATTACTCTGGATCCAGGTTCTGGCAACCAACCATTACCCTCCAGCTAAATGTAACACCTCATTATACTGTATATTGTCTCTGTAGTATTTATTTCTCAAAATAGTCTTATTTGCTGGCACTGAGGTAACCACTAGATTGCAAACCCTAATGCTCAACCCCCCCCATCCATGACCACAACACAGGGATGTATGGTATGGAAGGAATACTGGTATGGATCTGTGTGATCTCATGAAGGTTGCATGGCTATAGATTAGTTAGGAAATTGATATAAGACCACTCGTGAAAGAGGCAACAGTTTGACTTGGAAACAAAAACGTTTGCATACTTTACAGAAAACAAAATCTGATTGATGTCACACAGAGTCTGAAAAGCAGACCCAGGCCACATTCCTCAAACAGTTTATCCATACCCTAAGATCAGCAACAGTCAACAAGTAAAGCATTTCCTTCATTCTGCGGTCCCTGAATGCCCTTCCCCTCTCTGCAGGACTCCTACAGGAAGCAGGTGGTGATTGACGGGGAGACGTGTCTGCTGGACATCTTGGACACTGCAGGTCAGGAAGAGTACAGCGCCATGAGGGACCAGTACATGAGGACAGGGGAGGGCTTCCTCTGTGTGTTTGCCATCAACAACACCAAGTCTTTTGAGGACATTCATCACTATAGGTGAGGTGCTACCCGCGTAGATACTCATGGAACAGATGAGAGGGATGTCACAAGAATGCAGTTAACATGACGGCGACTATGTTCTGCAACTGCCCTAGAATCTCAGTTGTTACACTTCAAAACAAACAAATTGTGCACGGATACATTTGCATACCCCCATTAATTGGGGGGCATATTGTCATCTGTTGTTCAGCATGTAAAAGAGTCATGGTAAATGGAAATTCAGTCAGTTGCTTCACAATGTGAAAAAGTTAGAAGCACAACCCACAATAGCTTTTGTTTGCTAAGCCATTTATTTAATATGCCTCCAACAAGCACAGCCAAAAGCCTTCATTATATCATTGCTTAAAATAATGTACAGTAAGGTCAGTTTGAGCTTAAAAGAATTGAAGTTTGACACATAGAATTAGCGTATACAATGCAATACAAAAACAGGTTTTGTTAGCAAAAGCCAAGCCCCATGGCCACTTAAAAGAAACTGTATTGACTTTAGGGGGGTCACAATTCTCCAAATCTTCGATTCGATTTAATTTTCACGATTCGATTTTCGATTTTTTTAAATGATATTATGCCTACTATTAATGCATTTCTAATGTTTACTTTTTTGAGCTCTATCTATTCTGTTTTGGGGGACTTTTATTTTAAAACCTTTTTTTATTTTTAAACCGTTCCTACCATGAGGTAGTAAACTGAACAGATATTATACATAGACGTCACGTGAACATAGTGAAATGAAACAACACAGAATGATAATTTGATTGTTTCAGCACACTCCGAAGAGACACAATGTTAGTGTTCATGTGCACTTATCAATGTACATTTTATGCCTTAAAGTTGTTTTGGACTGTAACTAGATCTTCTTTTCACTTAAGTTGAGTAAATTGGTGTTAGGCCTAATTGACGTGAATGAACGACAAAATACTAACATACCGCTGATTTCAGAGTAGCAAGAGGAGCTTCGATTTCGGTCGGTTGATGTTGCTGCAGCCTACAGTTAAAAGAGTGTTGATGCGCCGCAGTTCAACACGTGTGTGTGTGTGTGTGTTTTTGCCTGTTGGCATGCATGTTGGATGGGACATTGTGGGTGTGGCTACATCGTCGATTCTACCTTTGAGTTTGAAGTTTGAGATCGAGATGTAATTTAGATCGATTTCGACTTAAAATCGTGACACTCCTAATCGACCCATTCCCTTACCTTTGAAAGTGCATGTGTGATGTGTAGTTAAGACTGAGAACTCTATGCTTATGTTTAGTCATTTAGTTTATTGTTAAGTCTCGGATGTTCTCATTTTCCATTTCCCACAATGTTATTGTAGAACATAGACCAGAATGCAATCCGCCATTAAGAGGGTATCTTTGTGTGTCTGTTGTTTTGCGGTGTAGTCTAGGTAAGTTTCAAATAGTAGTTTGGGTGTTCAGATCTTTTAAAGGCTTCTGGAAACCTGGATGTGTGAATGCCTGCACTGGAGGTCCAGAGAGGCTGACAGGCTACTTTTGTCTCTGTTGAGAAATGGGGAGTGTAATGCATTACATGCTAACAGAATAAATGAATTTGACCTTCTAATGTTTATTAACTTACAAGGCTGAAAATAGGTTCCAGGAAGTTATAAAGGTCAAGACATGGCCCATAGACCTAGTCGTGTGATTATTACTGATTGTAATATGGAGACATCATATCTAATCACCAGGACTAATTAATGTGTGCATTTGGGTCTTAATGGTGAAATATGTAGTTTGTATTTGCTTGTAGATTTAAAGCAATGATGCAAACAGTTGTTCCTTTTTTCTGTTTTCTATATGCTTTGGTTTCCTGTTTCAGGACACCTCAGGGCATAGGTTTGAATTTTGAAATAATAATGAAATACGTGTAATGTGAAATGTAAAATATTCTATTGTCTTATCATTATCCAAGGTATAGAAACGTGACTATTTTGACCACAAGAATTCCATGTAACACCATGTAACATTGTAGCATTGTTGCTTTGGAACACATTACTGCTTTGATAATACACATTGCAGCTTTGATAATGCACATTGCAGCTTTGATAATGCACATTGCAGCCTTGATAATGTGCATTGCAGCCTTGATAATGCGCATTGCAGCTTTGATAATGCATATTGGCTTTGATAATGCATATTGGCTTTGATAATGCGCATTGCAGCTTTGATTATGCACATTGTAGCTTTGATAATGCACATTGCAGATTTTAAATATCCGCTTGTACTGCGTCTCTGCGGCTGCTGAGATGTTTAAAGGTGCAGTATGATGTTCTCGGCGTCAAAAGGTCTGATGCTGATTCCATACATGAAGCATGTCTGAATATGATCTAATTGAAAAGTACCGGATGTAGTGGACAGTGGTGAAAACCTAGCTACAGTCAAGTCGGTGTGAGAGTGTTATAAAACTATGCCAGATGTGAACAGACAGACCATAGTCATGTGAATACGGTATGATTTACTGTGTGTGTGTGTGTGTGTTGTCAGAGAGCAGATAAAGAGAGTGAAGGACTCCGAGGACGTCCCCATGGTCCTGGTGGGGAACAAGTGTGACCTCCCGTCTCGCACTGTGGACACCAAACAGGCCCAGGACCTGGCCCGCAGTTACGGGATCCCGTTCATCGAGACGTCAGCCAAGACGAGACAGGTATGAGCAAACACTAAGTGATTCACTGTAGTTAAATGAAAAAAGAAAAATAGACAACATAAGTGTCATTTATTGTGGTAGTGTGGCATATTTAACCCACATACTATTATAGTCAATGGATGCAGTTGGTTACTCCGTTAGCCCGATATGAACTTTGTAGGTGAATAGCTTTACTTGCTAAGTGAGCACCGAACTTACTCGCTGTGCGTGCACGTTTGTTGCTGTGGTTTTTAGGTACAGTGGCAATTTATTCCTGCACCCGTAAACAGTGCCGGCTCATTGTCCTCCCCCAGTCCTCATTATCATGGTCTCATGGTGTCTGTCATTTTCCCACACACAACGCACAAGCCTAGTGACACGACATGAATAAACATGCGAATATTAACTATTTCAAAATGCTCCTGGCATTTTGTAGTAATAATTGAATCTGCAGGGTAATTTCAAATTGAATTGAGTTTATTGAGTTTTCGACAAAAACAAAACTCATTAGGATAGCAAAGTATTTGCAACTTTTTAAAGCATTATATCTTTTAAAAAAAATAAACTCAGGTGGAAGACAGACTTGGTGTGGTGGTTGGTGGTAACATAGCAGTGGACCGCTGGGCTGGCTGATTTGTGCTGCCAGTTGCACTGGGTGGCTGTCGGGGTGGCCTACTAGTAATTGATGGGCGCAGAGCTATCGCTAATGGGGTGTTTTTATTCATGGCCTGTCGTTATGCTGGTGCATGCTCTTTTCTCACACAGTCATTTTCAAACACTGGTGTGACCATTACGGTTATGTAACGACCGGGGGTATTGATAAATCAAGCAAAACAATCATAGCAAGGAATGGAAATAAATTACCGTGTGTGTGTGTGTGTGTGTGTGTGTGTGTGTGTGTGTGTGTGTGTGTGTGTGTGTGTGTGTGTGTGTGTGTGTGTGTGTGTGTGTGTGTGTGTGTGTGTGTGTGTGTGTGTGTGTGTGTGTGTGTGTGTGTGTGTGTGTGTGTGTGTGTGTGTGTGTGTGTGTGTGTGTGTGTGTGTGTGTGTGTGTTCAGCAGAAATGTCATTCAGTTTGGGGTTATAATGGTGGTGGTCCAGCTAGTTATTGCAGCAGCCAGATCTCTCTTTCTCTCTCTCTCTCTCTCTCTCTCTCTCTCTCTCTCTCTGCTTGTCTGCAGTGTTCAAAATCTCATCTCTGTGAGATGTTGGGGACATGGCGATCAATCTCTCTAAATTTCTCTTCTCACGACTGCAGACACCGAGGTGTCATTTGCAGCTGCGGCTACACTTGGCATCACAATAATCTCCTTTGCCCTTTAAATGCCAGTCCCTCTGTCCTCAGCTACGAACCTAAGCATTTAAATTGAAAATCAGTCGGCCTGTGTTTGGGGATGCCAACAAAATGAACAGCTCCAGATATTTGGTTTCTTTTCCTTCTTGTTGGGCTATGGTGGACTGCTACATGGTGGCACTGCTTGAATTCCTTGGAAATCGTTTGCGATCACTTTGTATGAGTGTCAAAAAATTGCACAAAAATGGCCTAGACAGACTATGGTCATGTCAATATGGTATGTCTCTAGTCTAAAGTAAGTGGTAAGTCACTAAACATCAGAAATAAAATTGTATGCCATAAGATCATCACCCTGACAGATGTTGTTTTGGTATTGATTACACAGCGTAAATATATTCAAATGAATATTTGAACATGTACCACTTATTCCCTTCACTCAAGTCCTTGAGGTCAGCATCCCTGCTCTAAACTACTCTTCTAAGACCTTGCACCTGGCTGGCCCTTTACTGTAAAATCCCTGCCCTCTTGCCCGGAGGCCATAGCGTGCCGCTGGGTGTCCCCTAACATTGAAGGGAGTTGTGTTTCGCACTGCAGAGAGTGGAGGATGCCTTTTACACTTTGGTACGGGAGATCAGACAGCATCGGCTGAAAAAGCTCAGCAAGGAAGAAAAGACTCCACGCTGCATCAAGCTAAAAAAATGTGTTGTGATGTGACAGGGGGTAAGTGTATGCAACCGCCCCCCCCCCCCCTCCCCCACACCTGTCAGGTGACAGGGGGAAAGACCCAACTTCAACTGGGGAAGGGGCAATTTTGGGGCATCAGGTTGTGGGGCTGTCTTCTTACTCAAACAATCTACTGGGATCTGTCTGGCGGTGATGAGGTGGAATGGATCTTAATGATTCGGGTTTTTAATTTGGTTTCTTCTTCTACTGTTGTTATTTTCTGGGGTGGAGGGCTACTGACCTGAGTTTTCATTCTGTCTCACTGTTCCCCCTCCATGTTCTTCCCCCCTTCTCCAGGGTGTTGATGATGCCTTCTACACATTAGTTCGGGAAATCCGGAAACACAAAGAGAAGATGAGCAAAGAGGGCAAGAAGAAGAAGAAGAAGTCCAAGACAAAGTGTATACTTATGTGAATAATGCTTCCCTTTACAGTATGGCATCAGATGAAATATGTTAAAAAAGAAATGTATTTTGTACATTACACTAAATTATTATCTTCTTCGGAATACTGCGAGGAATCTTTTTTTTCTTCTTCTTATTTCATTTTGCCCCCTGTTAATTGTTTTCTGGAAACAAATAAGCGTTATCTCCTGTTTGGTGCCAGTTGCCCCAAAGTGTTGGTCCTTCATCTCTAGCATAACTGGTATGATCTAATCTCATGGTTGAAAAAAGGGCATCGATTTTATTTGTCTTCTGAGTTAACACAACTGATGCAAGTTAAATTGTGATTTAAACAAAAGAATGACCTTAACTCAGATGTTACCCAGTGTCACCCTTTGATTGGAAATGGGTGTTTTTGTCTTTGAATTTAAACACGTCTGTATTTTGTACTGCAGGAAGAGGACTTTTTATAATCAGATTGAGGGGGTAAGGATACATGTGGGGAAGGACCAGCACATTCATGGGTGCATTCTTATATATCTATAGCACTGTGGACTGGATACTCCCATTTCGGGAATGTCATGGACTCATAATGGCCTGCTGTCTAATCTAATATCTAATTTTCAAGGCTTTGATAATTTGTGGGTGGTGATTTCTTTTTTTTATTATTATTGTTATTATTTGCTGAAACTCTTCAAATGCATGTCCTCTTGGTGGACATGTTTTTAATACTGTATTGTGCAGCCTTGACATTGTCCAGTGATGGCAGTGACTTGAGTCTCCAAGGCCTCAAAGTGATCTTGAATTAATCGTGGCAAGTATTTGACGATGAGCATGATGAAAGACTATGGAAGTGATGAGAATGAAAACTCTGAGCCCCAAACAAATGTGCTCAAGAGGGATAAGGTGTTCTCTGTGGTCCTGTACCTTCGGTAAAGTACTGTTTTTACTCGCCTCGGTTAAAAGCTTATGATCAAATCAGAATAGATTTACTACAAAAGCTACAGAGAGCGACGGCGACTGGACCTTGGAGAGGTTCTCAGGGGTCATCATGCAGTAATGACCCCTCTCCTGGGGTTTATCCAGTGTGTTCTCTGGAACACAGCAAAATGGCCTGAAGATGGTGCATGAGATTTCATTTGTGGTCTTTTTTTTTATAGCAACAAGGACACGTGAGCAAATCACTCCATAACAGTTTCAGATAGTTATCAAATGCAATTACGCTTTAAAAAAATCTATTTGCTGCCATAGAACAGTTATATACTGTATTTTTGAAACCCAGAACAAACACACTCATTTGTGGGTTGTCTAAAAGCAATATATATATTATTCACCAAATTATCTTTATGGATCTTCCTGGGCTGCCTTCTGTGAGATATAGGGTTTAATAATGGATCATATGTGTTGTACCCAGGACCAATGATTTGAATCGTCTCATTTTAAATATAATTTCCATGTTCTGAGGCCCTTGCCTTATTTGATACTTTGTGAACCACACACAACACAAAGGCCAATTTAAAAGTAACTTTCATTTTGTAAACACAAGTGCTGATCACACAGTTGAAGCGAAGAAAGTTGTTAACAAAAACAGCTTCATTTTTGGAACTTGATTTTGTAAACTACTTTCCCCATCTTTAACATGATTTTGTAAACTACTTTCCCCATCTTTAACATGAGGTGTTTTGATTTTTGAGGATGTCACTCTTTCTCTTTCTTCCTCTTTGTGTGCCAATGCCAGATCTCTCAAATTGGTTCCTTACATCTGCAGAGAATTCAAACCAACCTTTGTACAGTTGTGATACTGAAAGATGCATATTTTGTAAATTGTGGTTCATTTTGTTGTGTGTCGAAATGAATGTCACTAATAAGAGTTGAGAGTCCACTTTGTTGTGTTTGTGAACGGAGTGAGTGGTTTTGCTCATGGGGGTGTGAATGACCACTGTTCAACATGTTCTTGAGCAATGGTCCATGTGGTGACCTGAAAAATCAGACTATTTTTTGCCATGAATCTCACCACTCTTACGTAATGTAATAAAACTGAAAAAATAATAAATTAAAAAAAAACTGTGGAGGCAAAAACAGTGTGCTCTTGCGTTCTTGCCTAGAATAGCCTGATGTGTGAGTGAATGCATCTGATACAGTTTCTAGACATGTTGCTAGTTTGTTGTTGTTTAGACTTGTGTTGTATGGTCATCATTAAATGATTACAATTTGTATTATCTATATGCTCGGCCATTAAACGCAATGCAAACCCATTGCTTTGCATTCAGATACTGAGAGACTGAAGTTCTAATGACGGTTCTGCTTTGTAGAATTATGTTCACCAATCAAAAAGACAGATTAATATGCAACTATTAAACAAATATAGCAGCAGCTTTTCACCTAAAATATAAGCTTTGACCTGCTTAGGCTCATCTAAGAACATCTCTGGATTAATACAGTTATCCACCTGGGGGCACTGTTTTATATCTAGTAGACATCCAATGACTGCTTAAATGACGTGTATGTGTGATATTAAAAATGCATCTACAGGGATCCTTAATTCCATTGATATGCTCGTGGATATAATCGTGGATATAATCAGCATGGATCCTGATTAGCACACATCATACATTTCAATACTCTGTATTATGCTTCATATAATCATAACACACACTGTTTCAGATTCATGACTGTGAAGATAGCTAACATTTGATTTATCAACCAATGTTACTCTGTGTGTGTGTGTGTGTGTGAGAGAGAGAGTGAGCGAGAGTGAGAGATTGTGTTTCACTATCTGGTTCGAGAAAGATCAAGACATTTTCATTAGTTCTGACCAAGAAAAACATTTCTTGGCCTACAAATACAAAAATGGCCAAGACTACAAGCTGTCACCAATTTGACATGCCATTGGCTGACCTTTGTCCCAACCGAGCATGAGTGCACCATTGAGGTCATGTGACCACGTCTAATCACCCTGCTTTTGTGCCGCCTCAAGGTATGTGCTCAGAGGTGTGTGAGAACATTAAGGAGCAGAGCGACTGAGCGCACTCGGTCTACGCATCCACACTCCTGCAGTCACGCTGCTACTTACCATACAAACAAGGTGTTGCCCAGGATTAACTTCCTGTTCAAACTGCCCATTAACCTTTACTCAAAACAATGGGGCCAGGGGTGAGAAGGAGGAAAGGCGGGCCTCTGTCAGCGACAAAGGAGGAAAGAAAAGGAGAGTGATCCGTTAAATTATGCAGAGGAGGGTTTTTCACCAAGACACCACCGGGGAATCCAGACCGGGAGAGAGTAGTAGAGGGAACACACGTCTGAGCAGTCTTCACAAATCCGTACGTCCCCTGGGGGCCGGCTTAGGCCCAGCTCTGTCAGTCAAACCCGCCGCAGCGCTGTAATCTGGCTCTGACACAGGCCAGTCTGCTGGCCTGATAAAGTGCTGGAAAAAAATACATCCCAGCCAGAAACCAATCCCTTTCCTCGCAGAGCCTCTGGTGGAAAGAGACGAAATAGAATAGAAACGGAAAATGTTCAAGACTTGATAACAGCCAGTCTTTCCCCAACCTTACGCAACCCAAACCTCTCAACTAGAACTGTCAAATCCTTGCCTTTTAGAAAACTTCCTCCTCTCCACATCTTGTGTGTGTGTGTGTGTGTGTGAGAGAGAGAGAGTGTGTGTTTTCTGCCTGTCTGTCTGTGCATGTGTGTTTTGGTCTCTCTATATCATTTTCTATTTTCCCCTTCATCTGAGCTGAGTATGGTCACTCAGGCCTGTAAAATGTAGGTGAGAATGTTTGGATAGCTGGCCGTCTGATTTGGGTCTTGGCCTCGTTGGTGGCAAGGGGATTAAAATGTTCCTGTTTTAATGAACCCTTTCTGCCTTCGCCCGAGGCAGTGGCAATGTAGGAGGAGACGCGGTGTGCAGGCGGATAATGAGCGGCTAGCACAGCCCGGTGTCATCAAACAGCGCAACCGAGGGGCCTGATAAAATAGCATTTTTAGAAACATTAAATAGTCTGTGTAAATATTCATGGAGGTGTAATGAATTGCCCCAGCACGAACACTTCATCTTGCCCCGAAACCCTGCGTGTTGCCCAGCGTTTGCAGCGAACTATCAATCAAAGCGGATGCACACCTGCACCTCCAGGTGAGAGTCGATTGGTTATGAATAAAACACGGACGCAGCGGCTCTCCTCTCCAGGTAACCGCGGTGGATATTCCATTGTCTCCCTGACCTTACAGCATGAGCCTGATTGGGTGATTTTCACTGAGTGACATGCTAAATGACTGCCTATTTACATAAGGAGCGTTGGCACAAGCTACGTGCACTGTAGGCTAAAGCATTTTATTTTAAAGCATTTAACAGGCCTGGTATAGTCCTGCGTTTTTGTCCCACGCACATGGCGCATGACGAGAATTGCGTCATCAACGCGGCATGCGGGGGGAGTCGTGTGCCCCCCCCCCACACACACACACACAATTGAGACCGAGAGTCGGTGACCCACGTAGCATACCACTTCCTTAAATCACAATCTACCATATGATCTGTGAAAACCTTCATTTACAGTGCATACCGTCAGGGTTGGCAGTTCAAGACCCAAGGCAGACAAACATGCCTTATTGTGACTACAAACATACAACAAGACTCTAACATGACAAGAGAGACAAACCGACCAAGGAGAGAGAACCGCCAGGTGAGGGCAGAAACGGGAAAAGTTTGCCTACAAAAAAAAAAAAAAAACGGCCATCTTTGCCCATTTAAGGAGATCCGATTGTTAATTGAAGCTAACTACCTATGGCAAGTTGCATAGACCTCTGAAGTTCGCCTACAAAAAAGCTGCCATCTTTGACATCCGGTATCTGGCGATTTTTCCTATGGGAAAATAACATGGGGATTTTGAATAATCGCACCTGTTAAAGTCTCGTGGGGATGAAAAAGTCTGAAATGCAGACGTTTTCCTGAACACACTTTTGTCCTCTGCCTTCGAGTGGATACTGTGATCGATCTCCGATAAGTGAAGGCGGCACACTTAGATTTTTGCTACCCCAGAGCTAACTTGCAATGCAATTTGCCATAGGTAGTTAGCTTCAATTAACAACCGGATCTCCTTATATGGGCAAAGATGGCCGTTTTGGATCTTTTTTGTAGGCGAACTTCAGAGGTCTATTGCAAGTTAGCTCTGGGGTAGCAAAAATCTAAGTGTGCCGCCTTCACTTAGAGATCACAGTATCCACTCGAAAGCAGGGGACAAAAGTGTGTTCAGGAAAACGTCTGCATTTCAGACTTTTTCATCCCCACAAGAGTTTAACAGGTGCGATAATTCAAAATCCCCATGTTATTTTCCCATAGGAAAAATCGCCAGATACCCGATGTCAAAAGATGGCAGCTTTTTTGTAGGCGAACTTCAGAAGTCTATTAGCAAGGCAGGAAGTACAGACCAAATAAGGAGAAGGGCGGAGACAGTCACATGACAACAGACAGGTAAACACAGAGCACATGGGGAACAGCAACAAGCACATGAACACAGGCCACACAGTCCAGGCTGTCCAGGATCCTGACACATACATTGCCAGAGATAAATGATGACCTTGAAGAACCTTGTGCATCAAACTGCGTAAACAGCCTATTCAAAGTATTCTGTCATCATAAATGTCAAAAGATGATCAAAAAACAAAACAACAAAGGACAACTTTCTCTGAGGCGCTAGCATTCTCACATCCTGCACAGCAGTAACAACTGATGGCTGTATTCTGCCCATGTTTCCCCTTTTAGACATGTTGTTCTGAATGCTGGGTCTAACTTGGGTGCTTAAGGGGAGCTGCGATCTGAGCGGATGGAGAGAGGATGAGGGGATGGAAAGAAAAGGAAGAAGGGTGCCTTGCAGAAGTCTGCCTCAAAAGGGTGATTCATACCAGATTCATCACAGCAACAGGCGGGACATCCAAAGGCTTTATTAGCATCATCCATCACTATCACTTCATCTATCTGTGCCCCAGCAGATGTGGGAGCCTCGGCAGATCCCCGAACGTCCTCCCTGCCGAGGTCCGCCGGAAATTTACACCGACTCTCGCACACAAACACGGTGCCCAGGGCCGCGAGTCACTGCTAGGGAGGAGAGAGGGATGGACTCGGGCCCCTGGAACTGTGGGTCGCCAGGCGGGCGGCTCATCCTGCATGCTGAGAGCACTTCTCCTCAGCTACCCCCCCCCCCCCCCCCACTGCCACCGCCACTGCCGCCTCTCGGCAATTTGTTGCAGTGAAGGAGCTCAATCAGAGTGTAACGCCGGAACGATCTCTCTCCCGCTGACGCGTGAGCAGAAGTTTGTGTTCCAAAACTCAGGTAACTGTCAGTGTGGTCTTTAAAATTAATTAGGGATTTGGGATTCCTTTAACCTATTTTTAGTTGCTCACACATCCTGGGCTGTGGGCTGTCTGAATGTGGTGCTTAGGATGTGACATCCTATATCTAAAAGAGAGGAGGTTGTGGATCACTCCCATTCTGCAAATACTATCTCTACTCTTCTTTTGGGCCAGCTATAAGTTCCATATGAAGGAATTTTGAAGGATAGGCCTAAACATGAACCATAAACCATGACAAATGGCCTCTATTATGTCTCCAAGGAGCTGATTTATTCATCCATGCAAATTCATCTCTCACCAGAAACATATATGGAATGATATCAGTCACAGACAACACAGCAACATTTTGATGTCGCATATTTATCAGCCTTAATGTTTAACCGCTCATTCAGCTGCACACAAACACAGGCAGAGCAAACATGCATCTAGGATTCTCTTGGTCCAGAGTATACCCAGCTTATTTTGTTCTCTGGAGGTTAGAAAACGACACTAGCTGG
>NW_027468565.1:36526917-36549417 GCF_046254945.1 Alosa pseudoharengus | reverse complement strand
AGAGGTAGAGCAAGAGATACGGAGGAGCAAGCCTGAAAGAAAGAAAGCGATAGAGAGAGAGAGGGAGAGAGAGGGAGAGGGAGAGGGGGAGGGAGAGAGAGGGAGAGAGAGAGAGAGATAGAGAGAGAGGGAGAGAGAGAGAGAGAGGGAGAGAGAGAGGGGTGCAGACAACTGGAGGGGAAAACCTCCTCTCCAGTAAGGATGATGTCAGTGTCTGCAGCTGAGCCCCCATCCCTGCTTCAGTGTGCCGCGGACTCGCGTCCTCAGCCCCAGTCAGCAGAGAGAGAGAGAGAGAGAGGGAGAGAGAGAGGGAGAGAGGGGCGAAAGGAGAGAAGACTGGAGGAGGAGAAGAGAGAGGAAGAGAAAAGGAGCGAGGGGTGAAGAGAAGAGAAGAGAGGAAGACCGTACAGAGGAACGAGCAGGTGTGTATGTCCAGCATGTTGCTTGTTTTGTCTGTCTGTTTGTTTGTGTTTTTTGTGCCACTTCTGCATATGCAGCGATGTGTAAAATGCCTGTTAAGCTGTTTGGTTAAAGTTCTCGGAGGGATAGCGAGCCTCTGTGTTAAGCTTATGAGAGCAGCTTCCCTCAGCTCCACCTCATGCCTGTTTCCCAGGCATATTTTACCTCAGTATCACTCAATCTGCCTGGAAGACTATTTGGGGCAGCCTTCACTATCTGAGTCACTCACTGTCAACGACCAGGTAAAATGTTCAATTAGGAAGTCAATTAAAATGAACCTTTGGCTGTTTTTTGACGATCTCCCCTCCGGAGGTTGAAACTGAAAAAAAGGGAAGATTAATGACTTACTTGACAGGGGAGTCATTGACAGAGTGAGTCGACGTTGGCCAGGAGATGGGGGTGGCTGTCACCTCACCTGTTCGATAAACTGTGCGGCGTAGGGAGGGAGGATAGGGAATGAGTTATCTGTGTGTGTGTGTGTGTGTGTGTGTGTGTGTGTGTATGTGTGTGTGTGTGTGTGTGTGTGTGTGTGTGTGTGTGTGTGTGTGTGTGTGTTTGTGTGTGAATTGGTGTGTGTGTGTGTGTGTGTGTGCAGTGTTAAGTGCTCCTTATGTGTGGGACCATTGGCACACAGCAAAGCAAAGAGACCTTGCAAAGACATGACACGCGTGGCCGAAGACAATAGAATTACCTTGAGGTGTGGCCAGTGTGAGATCAGGTCACTGTATTATCTCCTCGTCGATAAGAGGACCCAGAGGACCTGTAATGGGCTTCGCTCTGCTAACCACCGAGCCAAACCGCGTTTTCGACCACTTCACATGGGCACCTCGTTAGGTCGACTGACCACCGTGCGTCAAGCGAGCCCCTAAGAGCCGGCCTGTCGATTGTGGACGGACTGCAACAGATGCGGCAGAGATATTGACACCAATAACTGACCAAGCGGCCAGCCAGCCACCCAATCAAGGGCAGGCCATCCGTGGTAATAAACTTGCTGGACTCACACTGCAGCACCACCAAAATGACTTGAAGATGAGGCTTTGATGCATAAATATGAGGCATCCTAAATGGAGGAGGGAAAAATGCATTTCAGGGCCTTTGTATTGTTCACAGCCTGTAAAATGCTGTTCCGTTGTTACAGTGTGTGTGCCAAGGGTCCCTGTGAGAGATGCACCACTGCCCTTTTTGTGGCGGTGATAAAATGCCTACAATAATGCTTGCTTTACAACCTGGCACCCTGGACGAGTCCTGCCTGTTATTTTAGAGCTTCTTGTGCAGCTCCTCATCTGAAATATGAATAAGGGTCAGATAAGGTGAGGCAAGGAAGGCTGTGGCGTGGGGTCTCAGTGAGATTGGTCACAACAGACCAGGAAAAAAAAAAGATTAAAGGGAGAGCTGCCCACTCACAGCAAGTCTGATTAAGGAACGTGACTTTGTCTTTCCAAATCGTCGTTACCTCTTATCACGTGATATTGCTCTCGCTCAGCCGAAGCCTGAGCTGTCACTTGCTGTCAGTCATTGTAGTGATGTAATCTGATGCAAACTCGACTCCCACAGACCACACCACTTAAGTGGTTCACTTCACAGAGCCCATGAAATGGCACTGCAAAATCAAGTGGGCAAAGGAACCACTAAGGCTATGTGCCAGAAAAGAGCCTGATGGTTGCATTGTAGATATATATATATATACATAAAGATATAGATATATGTGCATATCTATACATTTGTGCTAAATTGCGACTCAGATAATTTGCCACCCACTTTGAATGTGAAAAATATTATTATGCAGGAGAGAAGATAGATGGGGGTATGGAATCAAATCTATATAGCTCTCCGGTGGGTTTCCTCTTCAATCATACGTGTGCTTGATCGATAAAATAGGCAAAAGTGGAGTGAAAAATCCTTACTTTATAAGGCCTTTGAAGACCATTCAGTAAGTTCTTGGCTCTGTCCAGAAATATATATATTTTTTGTGAAGATGTTAATTAGAATGGTAGCTTTAGGCAGTTAATCACAGACACATAAACAGCCGTTTTGATCCTAATTTCACAGCCAGTAGTTTATTTTAACTCAGAAAAGAGAGATTGGGGAAAAAAACACTTTCATCTCATACAAATAGCATAGTGGCATAAATGTGGTGAAATATATATATATATTTGCGCTGAACTGAGAAGGATTTTCAAAGGAATTATTTTCACATGCCCCTGCACTGACGGGAATTCATCTCAGTTATACAAACAATACTCCACTCCCTGACACAACTCCCCCCTCAGGTACATTAATAATACAAATCATCAGCCTTTGTTTTGCCGTATCTATTCAGGCCTACACAGACAACAGGCTCCCCCTCTTTAAACCGATGTTGCAGCGTATTGGCAGGTTTAGGGATGAAACGCAAGCCTTCTGACACATGTCAGATTATCACGTCGGGGCAGCACCTCATTACCGACGTGTTGTTCACGGTGCTGTTTCAATCAGCGAGCGTGGACCATGGACGCCGACTCCAACAGGCAATCAGTTTTGTTTGCATTTCCGCTCGAAAGCTGCCTTGCTTACTTCTCTCTACCTGGAACATCAAACAAGGAGAAAAAAAGAGGCTTTCAAAGAACCTGGGTTGTCTGCATCCTCATTCCTGACACTAATGGCACACACACACACACACACACACATGAAAAGAAAAAAAAAATGAAAGGAAGGAAAATGCTCTGTTTTTTATGATCAAGGCTCAGATAGTCTTCTGTGATAAGGGCATTGAAAAAACGAACTACAGTATTTCATCTTGCTAGGAACCTGTGTGTCAAGCTCATATAATGTCTAGCGAGAGAGAGAGAGAAAGAGAGAGAAAGAGAGAGAGAGAAAGAGAGAGAGAGAGAGAGAGAGAGAGAGAGGAAAGATTAGATTAGGCTAACTTTCGCATGCTGTGCTGTGATTTATAAAGCCCTATGAAGTGTGAATCTCCAGGCTTAGTGTTGTGATCAGTTTAAAATAACTTTCAAAAGGAACACATAACACCTTAGGATATTTTTCGGCAAAGCTGAAAGTGCTGCGAGGCAAATTCAAAGCCTTCCAGTGGGAAGAAAGCCTCATCAGGTGTTTGTTGCATGAGGAAACTAGCAGCAATATTGTGAGCCCAGACTCAGCGATATCAAGCAAGTCAAATGACATCAAAACTGGGGGTGGTAACCTTGGGGAGAAACAGGCCGCGGAGGAGCCGACGAATGTGGGAGTTCTTAATAGCAAGAGAAGTCTCCTGAGACAGGAAGCATATCATGAATATGCGACACAAAATGCCTGTGGCGCTGCATCACTGACTTTGAGCATAATGAGGACTGTTTTCATGGCGGTAAATATGGTCAAGGATAGCCACGACATTGTCAGTGAGCACAGCACACTGATGAGAAATTGACAGGTGATCACGAGCACGAGTTAGCACATGCAAGAGCAGTCATGCTTTCTGGGTTCAGTTTCCACCCTGCAAAGCCTGTGTTCTCTTGCAGAATGCTGATAGGGAGTCCCCATTGTCCCCTAAATGCTGGATTTCAATCATTGCATTGTATTATTTTGTGTTGGCTCCACAAGTCCATCCGCTTCACCCAGACAAAACCAGCATGCTTCTCCTTTGTTTTGTGTTTTTTCTGTGCGAATGTGTGCGCAATTGTGTGTGTGTGTGTGTGTGTGTATGTGTGTGATGACGCACTCTGTAATTTTCCACCTCTGTAACATCAGCCTTGTGTGTGTGTGTGTGTGTGTGTGTGTGTGTGTGTGTGTGTGTGTGTGTATGTGTTTATGTCAGTGATTGCTTGTGTGTGTGTGTGTGTGTGTGTACGTGCGTTTGTGTGCGGGTATGGACGATGGATCTCAGTTGAGGTGGCCCCTTTGCTCCCATCAGCCGCCATGTCATTACCGGTGACCAGCTGCCCATCCCTATCAGCCGCTGATCTTTATCCCTTCGTCCACAGCCAACCAATCCCCCCCATCCCCAATCCCCAACCCCCCCGACCCTCAATCACCCTGCTGCCTGACCATAGCCGAGCGAACTGATGCTATTTCAAGGCCAGACTCACTAATAATGTCACTCTACTTCAAAGAGCAGAGCTGCACTGTCTCCCCAGAGAATCCCCCAGCACAATAGATAAGATGAAACTGCTCTCAAGCCTGACAAGGCCTCCTGACAATAATTGCTTGGTCTTTTTTATTTTTCACCATCATATCAACCATCAAGATTGCCAAAAATCTATTAATTCAGCTGTTGTTTTCATGTTTGTACTTTTTATATGCCATAGCAACCATGGCATTTACCAGGATGCCAGGATAATAAAAAAATTCTTTAATAATTACTTTAATAATTCTTACCTCAGCGTATGTGTCATGGCAATCTATCTAATAAAACACAAGTCATAAAAAAAAGTCAGATGGTCATTAATTGGGAGCCATTCAGTTTGAGGGAATGGGACAGTCATTAGAGGCTGATAGTACTTGACTGGATTTTAATTAACTATGCTGCTGTGATGGGTAACTGTGAGAAGTGTAATCGAACCCTCTCTTCCCCTGTTCCTCACCAGTGGGGAAGTGTTTTTTTTTTATTTCATTATTTTATTATCATTTAAAAAGCTTCACTGTCACTGCAGGTAAATCTATTCAATTTGTGGTGGCTCCACAGCCTTCCACCTGGGATTTGAAATGAACCGCCCGCCTCCTGCCTTCCCGCCTTCCTGCCTTCCTGCCCTCCTGCCCTCCTGCCTTTCTCCTTTGCCTGCTCTCAGCTGTCAGTCCAACACTCTACCTCTCTTCTCCCATTCTCTTCTCCCAGGTGCACAGATGTCTATCTTCCTGACACCCAAGGGGGGGTGGTGGAGGCCCCCCCACCCCACCCCACCCACACACACACCTCCCTGAAATTCTGAAATTGTGGCACACACACAAAGCTAGCTGCACATCTGCTGCTGTGTCTTATGGCTTTTTATTCCTATGTGATACTGCAACTGGACTCATGTAGGGATGGAAGCCACTAAACACACAGTGAGGACTCGACTTGCACTGTGAGGGAGGGGAAAGCCCGCCCGACAGACCCAGACTTGAAACGGCAGGTCAATTTCCTCTGCAATCAGGTTTCAGTCAATTGTGTCCCGGGGTTTCGGCCCGGCTGGTCATTAAGATAACACAGTTACGCTGGATCTGGGACCAGTTTTGTTCACGCTGCAGGGCAAGCCTTGAGTGTCATTTCATTGAAAGCCATCTGTCATTTAATGGAAATGCTTAAACAACAGATGGGGCAGAACTGAATATCTCATTTTTATGTGATGAAATATCATATATGTGATTAAATGGCAGTCTGCATGGCGATAGCGCAAATATGAACTTTGTAAGTTTCCTGGATGTTATTGAAAAAAAAAGGAAATGGTTAATGTTAGAAAACATATTGATTAAACAGAATGCATGATTGTTTCCAAACTCATGTGTGTATGTGTGTCAGGATAATATCAAAATAATAACTTCATTATATGTATTTATACAATATTATATTATGTGGGCAGGGTATTCTTTACATCAATACCCCAGTTGTGTATTTAAAAGCATTTTGCCTCATTCTGCTATAGTGAGAAATTACACAGTAATATGGATCATGGGCTTTGTTACTCTTTCTGTATTTCAGAGGTATTCTATTCCACTACAACGCACACTACAGCATGTTAAGGTATAGGAGAACATGACATATACAGTACAGGGATTGTGCCTTTATGCTTCTTTTCACATCATACTGTGTTTGCTCCCATCATGCCAGGTGGTTTTATCACAACACTGCACAATTACAGTTTTTCTCAGTCGCTTTGGTACTATTCTCACATCACTATTAACATTTGCACAGCAGTTAGTGCATTTCTCAAAACAATTAGTGCAAACTGCAAAACCTAGTGGATGACCTGCAAAAGCACGTCACTTGCTCAAAATGGATAGTCCATTCCTCAAAAGCACGTATTCATGTCAATAAAACTGTCAGTGTCATCAAAATGAGAAGTCTTGACACCATCGTTTATGAACAAGATAGTCAAATGGCTTTGTCATGTTTTCATTATGACAGTTCTCTCAGTTTTTTCCAATGCAAAAAAAGGGCAGAACTCTGTGACACTACCTGAACATGCTCAACACAGCACTATACACTACTTGTACAGCCATTTGAAAACTACAGTAAAGTTACACATTTCTGTAGTTAGGGGAGTAAGTGAGTACAAGACACTGAATACGTACATTTTTACTGTATGCTCTTTGCAATTCTACAGCATTGTGACAGAATTTGATAACTAGTTCAACAATTTTGTATGTAATGACTCAAGCAATGAAATGAAGACTATTAGTTTTATAGGGAACGACTATTCAGTATCCATAAGTATAGTTCATTTTGACTGACATGACATAAGCAAATGATAATGTTAAAAAACAGCAGAGAATTGTATGAAAGCAACTGATACATGTCCAAAAGTATTTGCAATTTGTTCAGAGGAAGGAGAATTTGCTACTATGATGTGCACAAATGACTAAATGTTGTGGAGGTTGAACTAATAGTTATGAGAATTTTCATTCTGATCTGCAAAAAGCACCAAAGCGAGAAAAGCTGTAAACACGTGCCCATTAGACGCTCTCATGTGTTTTGGTTTGTTTGTTTTTCTGCCAAACGACGGTCTACATGCAGTGCTATGCCAAGTGTTTAGGCACATTAGTTGATTCACAAAATGATTTGCCCTTGACAGTTATTGTCTATTCTTATTATGGTTTGTGTACCAATAGGATATGTCATATTGGCATAATGGGATATGTCAAATGTAATTAAAATAGTGAAGTATTCCGGCAAGACATTTTTATATGCTATTAAAGAAAGAAAGTAACAAAGATACAGACTACATTGCAATATGAGACTAAAGGCCATTAGGTCTGAGAACTGGCAGAACACATGGTGACATGGGATTACATGAAGAGACAGAAAGAGTGAAGACAGTATAAATCCTTCGAAGACCTGTGGCAAGTTGCCTACCTTACCTAGCATACCTTAAAAACTGTCCAAGTACACCTGTAGGCAAATTAGTGTAAAGGGAGGTTGCACCAAATATTTTTGGTATGTTGCTATTTGAAATATCAATATTATTTTTTGACCCATCCTCACATTACAACATTTCACAATTGTCTAAACATGGCATTTTATGTACATTTGATCTCCTCCTGTGTTCATGATACAGTGCATGATCTTGATTTATGCTTAGCCACATGCCACTACTGCCTGTTACCCTGTATTGAATGCTATGACTAAATGGCTGCTTTGCTTTGTTATACCTCCTCCACTGTTAATAAAATGACTAGTAATGCTAATATTCTAATAAAACAGTTTCACTCACTTGACTTAATTGTCATGGGATCTTGTTTCAGTAAAGATATTGTGCTTACTGCTGTATTATTATTGTAGCATGAATGGCAGTAGACCTCTTTAATTATACCATTAGGCTCATTACTCCATGCTTACAGGACTTAATGTGCCACTTGAAGCCACAGTCCATTGCTTCCAAAAGGCTGGTGGTTTCATAAAGTGCCATCTTAAGACACGTTCAGAAGGGCTCATTGTTTCGTATTGATCACAGGCATTTTATTCAGAGGTAAGACTCTGGCACAGAGGAGCATTGTACGGTGTGGACAGCATGAAACAATGTGTGTCCATTACACGGAGCCCGGAAGGTCAAAACAAAGAAGCACTGCAGAAAGAAGCCTGAGTACCTCTGGGTAAGAAGGTAAAAGGATATGGCAAGAAAGCTGCCATCCACAAGTATCTTTTGAGTAGATCCAGCAGTGTTTGTATCATATTCAACTATACAGAGGGCCAGCAATCCTGACATGTGATGTATGGCCTGCATTGTTGGAAATCTTCATAGTGTTGTGACAAATAGATGCCAATCCAAATGGTTTAAAAAGTAACTCCTGCTGTTAGCTACCCTCATGTTTCCACTTTAAAAACATTAAGCTGTTTTTTTTACAGTCCATGCTTATTTGATGAGACTAGTCTAATTTATGACGATTCTTACAAATAAAATCACTCTATGATGCTCCAAGCTGTGTGAAACACATCATCACTTTACTTCAGACAACAAAGACACAAAGGGAGACAATTGCGGACTTTCAATAACCAGTTTATGAGGCACTTGGTAAAGCACTTTAATGCCAATCATAAATTCCCTTTCTTCTTATTCTTTGACTCTGTTACATATTATTAAAATAAACTTTTGACATTACGCATTGCACAAGAAATCAACTACCTACAATATTATACAAAGTTAAGATACATATAAACAAGATAAAGCACCTTTTTGGAATCTAGTAAATAGGCGTCCTAACCAGCTGCAGGACAGACAGATGATGGTGTGGGGGTTTTCTGTGTGGAAACATCAGTGCACGGGAGAGCTTTCAGATAAGGGCTTGTTAGCACCTGAGTTCGACAGATGTGATCTCATGCAAATGATTAAACAGTTAATAATACCCTTTCCAAGAAGCCAGATAAACACTTAAAAAAGAAATGCACAATTTGTTATTATCAACAGTAATTCCTTCTTGCATATTATTTTTGTGCAGAACCTAGAATACCAGCATGTGGGATGAAGAGAAAAGAAGTTGTGACCTTTTCTGTTCCAATGGACGACATTTGTGTTCACATTACAGTACAACATAGAATAGCACCAGTTAATGTTATACAAAAGCCAATACAAAGAATGTCACTGCAGTACAGTGAAGCAAAAGGAAATAAAAGCAGTAAGTCTCTAAAGCATAAACAAAGATGCTTTGCCATGGTCCATATTATTTTGCAGAGTCCTTTGGTCCTATTCTCCCAAAAGAAAATCGTTCTTGTGAAGGTCATACTGTCATGCATTATTTAACAAAAATATTTTCAGTTTATTTTCAAGTAATATTTTTTTCTTTTCTTTTTTTTGTAAATGAAATAAAGTCTCTCTTAAAAAGATAATGTCAAACTTCAGAGGAAAGGGAAGTCCTTTCAAAAATATTTTATATTTCATAAACTCGTCTTCTCAACTGGTCCTCACATTAACGCAACATTTACAAAAACATGAAGATGAAAAGGTAATAAAGTGACTAAATAAAAAGTGAAAATGTTATCACTGAGGGGAGAGTCGGGAACGTTTCCCCAGTACAGTCTCGTCCACCACTTTCTGGTGTCTCCAGCTCACTCAGAATGCTCTCCCTCAGTTTATTGATTCAGAAGTGTCCTTCCTTAAAGGAATCTTAAAGCTAGTGAGTTTCTGGCCAAATAACTGGCTCAGGAGGTTATTCTGTGACTCTGCAGTGCGGTAGGAGTGTGTGTCCACAGATCTGACCCCTGCTTTAGGTTTGGACTTGTTCAAGGAATTGTTAGTTGATGGCACTGATACTTTGGAAGTGGGAGACTGGACAGGCCGGCCGGGACCTAACCTCTTCCCTTTGAACTCCACATTTAAATGTCGTACAATCTCGGTCTTTTTTGGTGGATAATTGTCGAGGGAGCCCTTTTTGAGTTGCAGGCCAAGAGTCCCTGACCTGTGCTTGGAGACAATCTTGTTGCTGACAATATCGTCCTTCACAGACGAGAGCACGGGATAGTCACCTGGGGCCTCTGGCTTTCTCAGGCCTGAAGGGAGTTCAGCTTTGCTCAGACGGAACTTCTTTTTCGCCCTCGAGTCGATGCCGAGATTCTCCCGTGCAACCGTTGAGGATGTCTTCTGTGAGCTGTATGTCACTTTCGGCTCTTTCCTTTTTTTATGCGGCCTTGTCGACTCCTTTTCTTCGTTGGATGACGAGGTCAAGGGAGTGGCCTTGGCATGATGGACTGGCGACAGCTCTGCGGTTCCAGAAGACAATGCCCTTGGACTGGCTCCGGGACTGTGCTTGTGGTTCTCAGCTGCTCTGGAACCTGCTTTCTCCTTCATCTGAGGACTAACAAATTGGTCAGTGTCACTTGTAGATGGAGGATCTTTTCCCTCAGCGTCACAGGTGGCAGTGAGGACAGGGTGGTCTTTAGCTTTCTCTTGTCTCATTTGTTCGGTCAGCTTGGGGCAGTAAGACAGGGGCTCTCTGTGAGGCAGATCAGCATCGCGTGACTTGTCCAGGCTCCCAGGAGAAGATTCTCCTCCTCTCTTGTTGTGATCTTCCTCTTTTAAGCTCTCATGGATATTTGCTTCTGAAAAACACTGATTAGGTTTGCTTGTGCAATCTCTCTCATCTCCTGTAACACTTGCGGGTGAAACGAGTTGTTTTATGCTGGCAAGAGGGTCATCTTCTTCCTTGACGTCACAGTTGACTGTCATACACTTAACGTCCTTGCCATTGTTGTTTGTCTCTTGGGCAGGTTCAACGTGGGACAGGTCGTCACTCTCCTCCGTCTTTGGTATAGCTTTCGGGGGGGAGGTTTGGACTGCAGAGTCTACATTGAACTGACACTGTCTGAGCTCGTCAAGAATCTCGTCCTCCGTCTTCACGTCTGTGTCGCTCGTCTTGGTCTGGTGCTCTTGGTCTGGTCTGGTGCTCTTGGTCTGGTGCTCATTGTCATCGTTGCACTGCATTGGCTCAGTCATTGAAGATTTCAGAGCCTCCACCTCCACACTCTGACCTAGGTGGCAGGAAGCAACGCTGGCAATGCCACTGTCAGAGCTATTTTCCTGCAGGCTCTCCGGTAGGATCTTTCTCTTCTTGCTTGGAGGTGAGTTGAAGCTGTCATCTTTGGACGCGGTCATTTTGCAAGGGCGTAGGACCCCTCTGAACTTGAAGATTTTGTTTCCCCCAGCCAGATGCTTCTCCATGTGGCGGTCGAATTGCTCCTTCTTGGAGAAGATGTAGTTGCACGTGCTGCATATGAAGGACTTTTTGATCACATGCATCACGTCGGCGCACAGCTCACAGGTGTACAGAGTGGTGTGTTTGGAGTCAGACTCGTCGAGCTCCTCGTGCTCGTTCTTCAGGTGGTCCTTAAGCTCCTTGGCCTCCTGGTAGGAGACGGGGCATTTGTTGCAGAGGAAGATCTTCTGCAAGCTGTGCACCACCAGATGTCGCTGTAGTTTGAACGGCTTCGGGAACTGTTTGCCACAGTGGTGGCAGTCTCTGGAGGGGTCTTTGCAGTTGGGATGCATTTCGACATTCTTCGGGGCAATCTCAGCCTTCAGGACCTCGAGCGGAGTGAAAGTGCTGTGCTTGCTGCCCCCGCCACTGCCCTTGGTCTTGGTCACGATGGGCTCGCTGTCATCATCTGTCTTGGCTTCTTGCCCAGTTGCGTCCGGCGTGGCTCTCCTGTCCTCCCTGGAGGACGACTTGTCTCCTCTGCTGGACTTGCTGGGCTGGTGCTGCATGATTGAGGTGATGAAGTTCTTCACTGCGTTCTCCTGCATGAAGCAGCCGGGCATGTCCAGGAGGGAGCTCTGGGTCTGGCCCTTGCGGGCGAACTGGGTGGCGTGCTCGCGCAGGTGCTCGTTGTACATCCACACGTCCGATATCTCCTTCAGGCACATGCCACAGGCCCACACGCCCGCCTTGTTCTTGGCGTGCTTCTCCCTCAGGTGGTCACGCAGTTGCTCACGGGAGCTGAACTTGCGCTGGACGCACATGTAGCAGGTGGGCGGTGGTGATGGATTGTGGGAGAGCTTGTGGAAGTTGAGCTCGCCTAAGGTGAGGAACCATGTGAAGCAGACTTTGCACTTGTACTGTTTGTCCTTGGGCTTCAGTCCAGCCTCGCCACGTTTTCTGACCCTTCGCTCCGCAGGCTTCTTCGCAGGTTTTTCGCTCTCAGTGGGGAGACTCTGCAACACATCGTCTTCACTGATGATGCTCCCAACTATCGAGATGTCTTTGCCAGGTTCAAAAAACTGAATTTCCGGAAGTTGAAATGTGGTGTTGAGGTTCTGAATGTCAATGCTGGGGAAATGTGAAACGTTTTCCTGAACACAGGGAGGAGCACCAGGGTAAGTATCCGTGAGTTCTGATTTGCACGACTCGACGTCTGGAGAGACCAGGGGATCCGTGTCGGCAACAGGATTTAGGGGCCCCAAGGGCACCGGGACCTTACTGATGATGTCCTCTGTCGGGCACAAGAATGTGTTTATACCATGGTCTGCGGTCTCATCATAGCACTTTTCGTTTGTCACGCTGTCACTATGACAATCTTTTTCAGCAGAACCTTTCATCACGCCTTTGTGACACATGTCTAATATGATTGCATCATCAATAGTCATCATATCATATTCAGGAGCGCTGATATTATTCACAAACATTTTGTCAGTTTTACTTTCCTTATAGTCCTCTCTCCTGTCAAGAAACATGTCAGCAGGAGGATAATCCTGAACAGCTGGCACATTTGAGGCTACTTTTTGCTTTTTATTGCTCTTGCCGTACACCCTTGGACACTTTTTTCTTTTCATTTCTTCAGTCCGAGGGAATAACTGTGAGAATGTACTCTCATCGTCAAGGAGGGCGTTAAGGTCCGGTCCAAGACCAGAGGAACTAGCTGGGGTTTCTTTAAAAGAACATGTGAGTGGGTCGGCGTCTTCTCTGGGCTCATTACTGCTTTCACTCTTGATCTCCACCTCCGATTTTTGCTCCAGCTCTGCATTCATGCTTTTTTGCCCCAAGGATGCAGTCTGTGCATATGCTATTGTTTTCATGTTGCATGATTCATGCTCCCCACTCATCTCAAAGTCCCTAACAATCCCTTCCTTTGCTGCACTGGTGCCTGCTTCTTCTGGGGTGTCTGAGGGTTTCAGGCCACTGTGTAGGGAATCACTATCACTGGCCATTAGATCCTGCTCTTGAATATGAAATGAGTCTGTGGGAGATGTGGTGAACTTATGGTCATTAATGTCAGTCTCCACAGTAAGTTTCTCTGGGCCGGCCACTTCAGATCCTTCATGGCTACTGGTTGTATTTGTCTTTTCAGGGAGTGGACAGCATCCTTGCTGGGACACAGGTGGGAACTCAGGGGGTATGGAATGCAGTATGTCTGTGTCCAGCATGGACAGCAACTCCTCGGGGAAAGGGTCAGCTTTCACAATGTTAAATGGATAACTCTCACCACCGACTTCACTGTTTTGGCTTTTCCACGCTTTGCCATTTTTTCTAGTCTTTTCCGCTGCCGGATGTCTTTTCTTGTCTTTATGGTTAGGCTCTGCTGAGGCGTCTGGCTCACTCGCAGTGCTTTCTAACATCGAAACTGGCTCATCCACATTAATCGACATTCCATTTCCCTGTGTTTGCAGGCTGTGCATGTTTATAGGTGGCTGGGCGTCTCTCTGGAGAGGCACTGGTGTTTGATAAATTGATGTGTTACTGGTCATGGATACACTCACATTCGTTCTCACCACATGTTTCATGGCTTTGTGTCTCTTCAGTCCTGGCAGAGTGCGGAGGTACATTGAGCAAATCTCACACTGAAAGTTTCCTTGGCCGATGTGGCTGGCGTTATTCTTTTTTGGGGAGGGTTTTGCCTCGGCATGCTTTGTAACAAGTCCCTCTTCTGTTTGAGTTGGTGGTGCTGATGTTGAAGGTTTTGTGGCAGTCTCTCCCTGGCCTTGGAGAAGTTTCTCAACAGTGGACACAGCATTGTTTGCTCTCATGGTGAAGGACACGTCTTCAGTAGGAATCGTTAATGTGTCAAAGCTCTCTCCATCTGTTTTTTTCAGTAGTCCCAGGTGGAAATCCATGAAATCAATTGTCTCAAGAGCCACATGGCAGTTCTCCATCTTGCTGACATGCATTTTATTTGTAGAGATGCATTCTTGTTGTCGACTGCAAGTCACATCACTGTATGAGCAATTGTCATTATCTTCAATGTGGCTCTTTTGTATAGAAATAGCTGGCATGCTCAGTGCTTCTAGTTTGTTTGAATCAGTCGACAGTTTAAGTTCCTGGTCATGTCCTGTGCTGAGCTCATTTGATGGTAATAGCAAATCAGTATTATTTTGATTATCATCAGATTTTGGACTTGTTTTTATACATGAGTACTCAACCATTTCTTTTTCCGATGGGAGTGAGGTGAAATTATAGTGAAAGTGCTCTTGATTATCGGAAACTTCTTTATAACTCAGGGGGCTTAGTTTGAAATCATAAACAGAGTCTTTGCTTGGGAATGTTTCTGTTGGAGAGGAAACAGCGAGGTTAGAGTTGACAGATACAATGGAATTACAGACCATTGTGTCAGATATAGACATTTCACTCTTGGTCATTTCAAATTCCAAATGGGGGACACAAGGGTGGTCCAGCCCTACAGCTACTGCTGGTGATGGCTCACTGATGAGCGTCTCTTTTATGCAATTCAACTCATTTTGCTCCTCCCTGGGCACCTCTGTGTCTCCGGTTGGCTGACTGTCATCCCGCCATTTTGTTTTCAGCTCAGTGTCCTCCATATGCAAAGCAGGGCTTCCGTGTGGTGGGGATGGTAAGCAGGGGCTAAGTGGAGGCATGGCTAAATGCTTGTTCTGCTCCTCCTCGTGAGTGTCATCAGTACAAGCAGGGGTTAAGGGTGATGTAGCTATAGTCAGGGTGGGCTCAACCAGGATGTCTCGGTACCCTGGCTCCTCTGTGATTTGGTCAGGCAGGTCTGAGGTAATCCCCTGACCAGTGTCCATATCAGTGTCCTTAATTGGGTCCACATGGCTTGCATGAGCATGAGAGAAGTGCTCAGTAACACTAATCTGAGGTGAGGCATGGCAAGCGCTTTCTGCAGCTGCTTCAGTCATCTGTGTGCTGAGGTGCTCCTCAGTAATGTTCTCTGTTTTACTTGACTCCTCACCCTCTCGGGAGGCGCTGCATGCTGGATGAACTGCTGTGTTTTTGATCCCATCTTCTTCCACAACTCTTTCAGATTCTTTCAGTTCGTGAGCTGTCAAACAGCCCTCTTCTACACATTCTTTACCCTTTTCCTCTGCCTCATCAACTGATGCTTTGCCATGGCAAGGCTGAGAGACCTTTGACTCTTTGGATGCCTCTTCTGTGCCTGTCTGATCAGACTTTATATTGGAATTCATTTCCATTTCTTCCTGCTCCAGCTGTCTGCTTGCCCAATTGCAGTCCTTTGACCGCTCTCGCTCATATTGTAGAGTGGTGGGAAACAATAATTCTGGGGACTCTGAAGAGTCTCGATGTCTCTTAAGAGCTTTGCTCTGGAGCTCCTCACATATTTCCACAGGGTTTTGAGGATCATGTAACTGTGACGCCAAGACATGAAACGGCTCCATCTGAGAGCTTTCTGTGGCATTAGTGTTATTTTGGGTGACTGGATTCTCTGAGGAGTCGTTGAATTTTATTGTGTCTACCTCTTCTGCCATTTCACAGCCTGCACTCACAGACCGAGGAGAAGCATACAGAGCCTCAGACTGTTTGTCTAACCTCGTTTCTTCTGCGTCAGATAGAGTATCATTTCCCATTAAATCATCATTAGCTTCTTGGCAGCTGCTCTGAGAGTGCTCTGGGCTTGACTGTAAACGTTTAGATTCCAACAGTGGCAGTGGCAGAGGATCTTTCTTAAAGATGGAGTCTGAAATGACTTCCAGACTTTTCATAAGATTTTCCTTGTACATTTCATTCTCGAGCATCTCCTCGGATTTGTCTGTGTGCAGGCTCTTGACGTCACTGTCACCTTCTGATTTATGAGGTGTACCTGGGTGGTCCTCTCTCTCTGCCACGGATATGTCACCACCGGTGCCAACTTTGTCACTCGGAGTGTCGTGAGTGTGTGTGATGGAGTGTGTCGGGGTGTGGAGGCAGTGCTGCGTCTCCACCAACCCAAACTGGAGAGGACTAGCCCAGGGCATCTCAGGCTCTGAGAATCCCTCAGAGTGTGGGTCCGCTGGCAAGTTTGGTGCTGTCAGTGCTAAACTCTCACCAGCGCAGTCCACCTCGAGACCGCTCTGCTCATTATCAGTTTCCTGGTCTAGCCGCAGGGGTGAGAATTTGCTCATGGTCAGCTGTTTCGGGAGCTCCTCCTCGAGCAGCGGCGAAGTGCTGAGCTTGTTTGTCTGCAACTGGCTCTCCAGCTCGGTGACAATTCGCTTGATCTCCAGCTCGTCCTCGGACACACAATTGCTCAGGCCCGTGCTGTAGTTCATGATCTTGTCTGGCAGAGAAAACGGCACTGTGCCAAAACTGCTCTTTTTCTCGCTCTCCGCATCGGAGTCGTCTTTGTACTGGGATATCTCGTCTGGTAGCTCTGGAGTCACATCCACCATTAAGCCCCAGTCTCTTTGCTCCAGGAAAGGAGAGAAGGAGGATTCAAACATTTCCTTTTTGTCACTGCTGGGCTCCAGTGGACTAAAGCTGTCTTTATTCAGCTGTATGTCTGGATATAGGTTGTTGTCAAAGGCACCGACTGTGAGGTCTCCAAACATGGATGACGTATCAAATGAGAGTGGAGATTTTAACAAACTCTGCTCCTGTTCTAATGGACAAGGCATGAGGCTGTGTCTCATAGAGTCTTTCTGCACAGCAACATCTTGTAAATTGGTGGGGGACAAACACACTTCATCCATCAGCACATTGCACAGTGATGGGGGCTTTTTCACCAGATCAGTGTGGAAGTTTGTCGGCTCTTTGCTGTCACCATGCACACCATCAGTAAGCTTGTCAAACTCAATTGTTGGGGTGTCTGAATGTTGCAGTGCGGCATGACTGACACTTTCATCTTTTCTTTTGTGAGATGGTTTCACTTTCGATGAACTGTCATCTTTCTTTTGCTTGCTGTTACTGTTTAACTCCTTGTTGCTCAGTACCTCTGATGAATAGAGTTTAGAGCTGGAGCTGCTTTTGTGACTCTCTTTCGTGTGACATGTGGACTCTTCCGTTCTCGCCATGATGCCAGTCTCACAGCTGAAGCGGTCCTCCTTTGCCACGGCGGACACCTCTGTGCTCTTGAATCGAAAAACGCTCCTGGTCTTTGTGAGTTCCGACACAATTTCCGTGTTCCTGCTGCTGCTGCTTGAGCACTTCGTGGTGGTCGTCGAGTCCTCTTTGTTGGCAGAGAGGAGAATCTTCTCTGTGCTGTACCGCTTGGTGTTTTTGGAGAAGGACAATGCCAGGGAAGTGTTGGACTCTCGGCGCACCCTGTGTGGTGACCGCTCGAGCCCGTTCTGCTCAAAAGAGTCCGAGTCCTTCCGCTTCACCTCGACTTTTCTCTCGCTGTCCGAGTCCGTGCGGTCAGTGCTCTTGGGGCTGCTGATGCCGTCGCTGGAGAGGCTCACAGAGGTGCTGAGCTCGCTGCTGGTGGAAGACCTGCTGCTCCGCCGCCTCAGCCTCTCTTTCACGGGGGACAGAGACACGTCGTCCGCCTTTTTGGACTCGAAACAGTCGTTTTTATCCTGCTTCCACGGGAGGTCTTGGCTTTTCTCACTCCTCGCTCTGCCCTTGCATTCTTTGGTGTATGTGTACTTGCAGCGGATGCTCTGGCTGAGGCGGCCTTTCCCGGCGATCTTCAGAGGCTCACAGTCCTCGTCAGAGTCCGACACGTAGTCGTATTCCCTAAACGTGGGGGTCTGCACGGTGGGGGTTAGCCTCTCCATCACCAGGGAGAACTGCATATTTTTGGTGCCTTTGACGTGGAGCTTGTGCAGCTTGTTCTTCTGCTGGACGATTTTGTGGATGAGCTCCTTGCTCCACCTTCCTCCACCTGTCCTCTTCCTCTTCCCCTCCCGGGTCACGAGCCTCTGTGTGGTGGACGTCCTGTTGCCAGACGGGGATTGAGGAACAGATGACTTGACAAACAGGGAGCTTTCCTGCACGCTCTTAATTCCACAGCGCTCTGAGAACTTTTTGGATAAGACAAAGCAAGGATTACCTGAACTTTCCTCTAATGTCGTTTCTGACTTTCGTGTTTCTTTCACCCACTGTTTATGCTCTCTGCTCTTATCTAGGGAGGAGACACTGAGGCTCTCTGGCGAGCTCTCCTCCTTGGAGTTGGTGTCATCACTTTGTTCTAAGCTCTGACTCTCTGTATTACTACTTTCTGTCTGCTTGCTGTCAGTGCTACGGCTGTCTATGTCGGAGTCATAAGAGCATTTTCCTTGTGTGTATGACCTTTCACTAGCGGTTGCTTCATGCTTGGTTCGACTCTCAAACATCACACAGTCTTTGGTTTTCAGTGTCTGCCTGTTTGACGTGCACTTGGCAGTTGTGAGTTCATCATCCACAAATGCATCGATAAAGCTGCTGTCAATCTCTGCATTGTCAGACTGATACCCAAGTCCATTCAGAGCTTCTGTGATAAGGCTGTCTAATTTAGCATCCTCCATATCTAGGTCAGGAAGAGAAACAGGAGGGTTGTTGCCCCCCGAAAACAAGTTCAATTTCAAGGGGTCATCTTTGGTGTCAACTTTTGCCTCTGTGTCAGGTATTAGTTCACCATTCTTGCTCAGCCCGAGCAGAGATAAATGCAGGTCTGACGGGCAACGTGACATTTGAGAAAAGCCTGTTCCAGAGTTCAGGGCTTTGGTGGGATCCATTTGGAACTTTTTGGGGTCCTCGACTTTTGATATGTCTTTGAAGTCATTTTGTGCAAACGCATGCTGTCCACAGTACTGCTTATGGTCAAGGAAAGACACCAGGTTGTTGAAGTTTTGATCACACTGCTTGCAAGTGAGCAACACATCCAACTGGTCGAGGTTCGCAGTAGCTAAAGAGGTGGCCAGTAGTTGGTGGGCAGAGTACGGGGGTGGGGGATGGTGCTCCATCCCAAAGTTGTCCATACAGCCTTTGTTACTCTCCATGCTGGACTTTGGGTGTGCTCTGTGGTTCTGCAGAAAGCCCATCATGTCCTCCTTGGGTCTATCTGTGGGGTAGGGCAGACTGCGCGAGGCTTCCGCATGGAAATGGTGATGGTTTGTGTTGAGGTGATCGGTGGATGTCAGTGCCTTACCCTGTTGCTGATGGTAGAATGGTGGTGGGCCAACAGGCTTTGAGATCTGGCTATCATCAGAGCTGCTGTTGACAGGGCTCGTGGAGGCAGGTGAGAGGGACGAGCACGTACTGCTAGAGGCAGGGTTCTGAGTGGGGGAGGGCAAGGGGGACTCGTAGGGGGACACAAGCATCATGCCCATGGGTGGCACCTGCATAGGAGGATAGTTACATGCTCTGGTGGATGCCCCAGGTATCGATTGGTTCATCCCAAAGTATAGCGACTTATTCTTAGCATCACAGGCCTGCACGTGACTTGCCTCAGCTTTGCTTTTATAGGGACAGGGGGGCAACCCTGTGCTACAAGTCTGTTTGACACTCTCCTGTCTTTGGTTTGAGTACCCTTCAGAGGGCCTTTTGTTCTGGAAGGTGCCAGGACTTTTGAGCGGACCGGCCTTGTGCAATTTTTCCTCATCCTGCCACTCATTGGGTGCGATTACAAACGTCAGCTTCTGATTACTCAACTGCCTGGAGAGCTCAATCCTGTTCTGGTTTGGCATGGCTGACCTTATCTGCTGCCAGGTCATGCGGTTGTTTTTACCTGGGCCCTGCCTCTGGTCATGTGCCGGCTGGCACTGAAAGGGATATTTCTCTGGCAGGTTGGAGTAAGCCAGAGAGTTCTGCTCCATGGGCGGAAAGGCCTTGTTCGGGCCCTCCCACGTCTGTGCCGCCCGACTGTGGCTCTTGCTCATGTTCTTCTCATGAGGCACAGGGCCCATGTGGACAGCGTTGAGTGGGGGGCTGCCGTAAGCTTTGCCAGGAAAGTGCATTTGAGAGCCAGGGCCCTGTGCAATGTTTCTGATGTGGTGGACGTTGTTTTGAATGAGTACCCTCTGATTGGCGGCAGCGGTGGTGGTGGCGCCGCCGTCTTTGGGGTGGCAGTTCCTTTTGCCCCCCGAAGTGGCAGCGGCGTCTGCTTTGTCCGCCAGGCCGCTTTTGCTCTGCTCCGAACTGGGAACGGAGCTCTGCCCCAGGCCCGTCTCCTCGCCCACGCCCCTGGGGCAGTGCATGGAAGACGGAGGCCCGTGTGGGATCGGCAGGTACTGCTGCGGCTGAGTGGACAGGGGGTACGGCGGCCTGTCGTCGCTCTGTTCGCCGCCGAACTGACCGCCGCTGCCCTGCTGTCCTGCCTCCTGTCCCTCCGCAGAGGCCTGGAAGGCAAATGGGTTGTGAGGCACCTGGCCGGAAGGGGCCAAGGAAGTGTCCATGTAGTCCTGTGACGGAGGGTTCTGGTCGCAAGAAAAAGCGTCCGTGGCCGAGTCCTCCAGCAGCGGAAAGCCATACTGGAAGGACAGGGGCATGAAGCCGGCCTTGTTCGGCTCGACCGCAAGGTTGGCTTTTTGCGCTGTAATCCCATAGGTGGCGCCAGCGAGCGTCCTCTCCGGCGACTGCCACGCGTCGGTCCCGTTCAGCTGAAAGTCTGAGAAGAGCATTTGACCAGAGGGCTGTGACCCACTAGTGTCCAGAGGACCCTGTGGCTGTGGTGGCGGCTGCTGCTGCTGCTGCTGCTGCTGTTGTTGTGGTGGCTGCTGCTGCTGCTGCTGCTGCTGGGTGGAGGCTGGGTGCTGGGGGGCAGGCGGTCCTCCCGAGGTGCCCCCCACCACCACCTGTGAGGTATAGCTGGCGGAGGTGAGGTTGGAGGGGCCCTCCGGGAAGCAGCGGCCGTAGCTCCGCTCCTCTTGCTGCAGCTCGGCCTCCCGCTCGGGGATGCTGGGCACGTGGAACCTGTAGCTGCCGGACAACGGCCCCCGGCTAGCCTCCAGCTTCTTGGGCGGCGACACCTTTTGCTGCGGGTAGGCGATCCCGATTGTGGGGTTGTTGGAGCGGGGGTTGGTGATGCTCAGGCGGTACAGCTGCTGCGGGTTGCCGCGCTCCGACTTGCTGGATTTCTTGCCCTTGTCCCGGGTCCGGCTCTTGCCGCTTGGCGACTGGGGGCTGCCCTTACCCCCGGGCCATGGCCTGCTGTCGCTGGTGAACTTGGGGCGGTTCTGCAGCGACTTAAAGTCTATTTTTCCCGCCTGCTGGGGCCTTATGACGGCCTCGCGTTGCTGTGTGCTCTCTCGGTCCTTGTCTATGAACTTCACGGTTCCATTCGAGTAGGGCTCCGGAGAACCTCTTTGACGTTTCTCGCCGTACTGCTCTCTCGTTGAGCCCTCTCCGAGCTTCTTAGACGCTGCATCCAGTTCTTTGGTGCCGTACGTTCTCTTAATCTCTCCCGCCATGATACCAGCACGGAGTTGGATCGGCAGGCAAGGTCCCTTATCTGTGCCGGGGACGACACTGGGACATTGTGCTTTGGAGTGCAGCTAAAGAGGCCTCCTGTCATACAGGTAGAAAGGAGCCAGTATTGTCTCTTCTCATTAATCTCCCCTCTCCCTCATGGTGCAGAGAAGTCCCATCACTATCTGAAGGGCCTGTGAAGAAACAAAGCAAAAACAAAGAGAATATGTCAGAATAATGTACATTCATGGAAAAATGTCAATCCAACAATATCTAATAAATTAGCATTCTAATATAGTATGAATTATTTAAGCATTGAAAAAATAATGTGTGGGAGCTCTTCATGGGAAACAGTAAGATATCAGAGGTCACTACAGGCAGTTTTCAAGACCTCAATAAGTCTATCTAAGTGCCACTTTTCACCACTGGAGGGCAGTCTTGCTGCATTTTTCTCAAAATGCAACAAGAGCTCAAAGGGACTAGAATTTTCCAAAATAAAGTCCAGTCTGACAGATCAACTCACTTTAAATGATTTTTCCTTTTTACGATTAAAAAATGTAGACCAAGACCTGCCTCTTTATTGGCAACAATATGATGACATCAGCATTAGACTGCCAACAAAACACATCTTGGGTACAGTGGATACTTTCCCACTAACTTTGTAATTATCATCCACAATGACATTAATAAAATAAGAAGTGTGATTCTTGATCCATAATTCCATGGTGTAAAAACACACATAAAACTTGTGTGTCACCGACTTCCAAAGCGAATCAGCTCAGCAGATGGGAAGCATTACGCAGGGCTGGGAGAGTGAGCGCAGAGGACTGGGGAAAATGGGAGAGAGCAAAACACTGAGGATGCCGGAGAGAACGG
>NW_027468565.1:36516917-36519417 GCF_046254945.1 Alosa pseudoharengus | reverse complement strand
TGTGAGAGAGAGAGAGTGTGTGTATAGGTGTGTGTGTGTGTGTGTGAGAGAGAGAGAGTGTGTGTGTATAGGTGTGTGTGTGTGTCTGAGAGAGAGAGTGTGTGTGTATAGGTGTGTGTGTGTGTCTGAGAGAGAGAGTGTGTGTGTGTATAGGTGTGTGTGTGTGTCTGAGAGAGAGTGTGTGTGTATAGGTGTGTGTGTGTGTCTGAGAGAGAGAGAGTGTGTGTGTGTGTGTGTGTGTGTGTGTGTGTGTCTGAGACAGAGAGAGTGTGTGTGTATAGGTGTGTGTGTGTGTCTGAGAGAGAGAGTGTGTGTGTGTGTGTGTGTGTGTCTGAGAGAGAGAGTGTGTGTGTGTGTGTGTGTGTGTGTGTGTGGTGGTTTTCAGCACACTTCAGGATGCAATTTAATCACCCTGGAACGCAGCTCGATTGCTACCATGAGCTACACTGGAGGCTTTCCCCTTCCCCTCACCCCCCCCCCCCCCCCCCATTCCAGCAGACTTGCGGTTAGCTGCGCTGAGGGTGGACGTGTGGCGGGGGAGGGGCCGTCCCAGCGTGTAATTCCAGAAGCTTCCCCCATCGCCCCCTCCCAAGTTTCCCCTTACTGACCAACCCCACGCCCCCCCCCCCCCACCGGCCTTCTTCAGACCATTTTTATTACCATTGCATTTTTCGAGCCAGTCTGTTTCCATATCGCTCCCCACCGCATTCCGCAAACATGATGGAATCTTTGTTTCAGGACATTTAAAAGCCATTTTGCCCCTCCGATTTTGACAAAATTTCCCCTAGTTCATGGGAGACCACGGAACATTACTCACACGCTGAGTCGTGAGCAACTGGGAAATGATAGCCTAGCGTTGAGCCGACGGGAACGTCCACAGGATATTAACGGGAAGAACTGGGCAACAACTTCTCTGGTTCCATTTAAACTTGTGATACCCCCCAATACAAAAATGAACCCCCCCCCCCCCCACCCGACACATACCACCTCATGATTGACAAAGTCCCCATTGAAAAACGCAGGCTTTCCAGTGGATAACTTTCTTTATACCATCAATATTTTCTATTCGCGAGTCCAGCCTGGGTCAGAGGATTTGGTTGCGGCTCAAACCGAGATCTATTTTAATAGCTGTGAAATGAACTTTACAGAGGATCCATGGAGAGGGGAGACAGAAAGCTCCAGACTTAATATGAGATCCACACACAACTTCCTGTCTCTCTGGACCTGCCAACGCTCCACATCAACAACAGACATGACAGACAGATAATTAATGAGGGATTATTCCTAAGTCCTATTCGCCTTCAATCTTCCCACCAACTTCAGCTCGATCTTATCAATCACTAAGGCTCAAGGGTGCCTGCTGAACAGTGGGCTACTATCAAGTTGAGAAACTGGCTAAGACTAAGATGCTGTTTTGGAAGATAAGTGCGATTCCTGTTTTTTATTTTCATTATTTATTTTCAAAAACCTTTTTTGTATACCCCTGAGGAAATATGACTTTCATGCGTCTATGTTGTGGCCAAGTACTCGAATTGTATGTCCAAGCGCATATCCCTGTGAAAAGCCCATTATTGAATTTGACACAGCTCAAAAGAGAGTGTTAAAGACGCTCAGTAAAGTAAAGGCAAATATGGTCAGGGAAAGCAAACACACACATGCAGCACACACACCAATCCGTCCATTCCTCTGTCTCTTTGCCTTTTACAATTCTCTCTTTCTCCTTCTCTCACTCTCATACACACATCTAAACTGTTTACATGTCTCTACTGAATATATAACCATGTTAAAATACAGCATTTAGCAAAACATCCTGTCCATTAAATACTGTCAACAAAGAACAATTACTGGCGGAGATGCAGTCATTCTTACTTCAACACCCACCCAGCAGACTGTCACTGGGGTATATAGATTTTCACTTTTCACAGCCTACTCAGTGTCTGAATCGATGTGGGAGTTAATGGACGCTGTCCACATGCATGGCACTGTGGATGTCAACACAAAGCCGTTTTAATACGAGTGGGGAAGGAGCTGTCTGTGTGAGAGGAGTGAAACACGTCTTGCCAATCACATCTGCTTTATGTCAACACTGTGTAAAAGGCACTAAACAAGCAGGAAAAACACACCTACTACTTCTTTGGTTGAATTTTGGCTTCATAAAATTTCCAGGTCGTGATTTGAACAAGGCATTTTTACAAAGCCAAGCAGTTAAGCAGGAAAAGTTGATATCAATCCAACACCACAGGAGTGTGAGGGCGACCTCACAGACCTGATAAAGCCTGTTCCAGGGTTAGGTGTCAGTGCCATTCACAGAATAAATTTGATAAGTTGTCAGCTTATTGCTGTTAGAAGTTTTATACTGATATGTACAGTGTTGTATATGACTATTCTTCCCATTATTAGTGAGCTAAACCACTGTTTGTGTGTGTATTGGTATGGTTACAGTAAAGAAGCTTTTAAGATCCTTGAGATCCATCAAGAGGGAAGCATTATTGAAATGGAA
>NW_027468565.1:36501917-36504417 GCF_046254945.1 Alosa pseudoharengus | reverse complement strand
CACACACACACACACACACACAAAGAAACAATGAGACGGCGAGTCACATCATTTACACAATAGCAATTCAAAGTAAATGCGCAAAATGCTTATGAGTTTCTTAAGTGAGACTTTCTGTCCCTTGCCAGTTATATGCATCAGACCACATTCCCCAGCATATATCACCAGAGGACTGCTAGAATCAGTGCTTTGAATTATGTATCAACCTAACATCTTCCCTCTGCAATTTTGGAATTTTCTCTCGGGGTACGAGGTCATGACAAAAAGTAAGTACTATGGTTTAAAAATGAGAAAAAGCCTATTTTATAGCCGGGGTCATCTTTGCTTTTGTTCAGAGACCGCAAAAAAGGTGAAAAAATATTTGGGTCTCCTGAACAGATGCTCTTAAGGGCAGCGTCGAATCCCACTCCCATTTTTCTATCGGCCGCGCGGACGTGAAAGAACGTGGGAGATAATTAAAATGATCTAGTAGCTCGTAAAAGTTTCGAAGAGGTTTCTGAAACGTTAAAAGGATCAAGCCACTACAGAGGACCACCCCCCCATAACCCCCCCCCAGGGGAACTAAAGGGTCAGAGAGGAGTAACAAGACAGCCGTGGAAAAACCAGGGGGGGACAACTGCTCCTCCAGCCCAGGATTTGCCCGTAAGGACGTCCGCCATGTGACAGCCAGAGAGGAGAGGTGAGAGAATGGGAGAGAGTGGGAGAGGGAGAGAGAGGAGAGGTGAGGGAGAGGGAGAGGGAGAGAGGGGGAAAGAGAGAGAGGGAGGAGAGGTGAGAGAGTGGGAGAGGGAGAGAGAGGAGAGGTGAGGGAGAGGGAGAGAGGGAAAGAGAGAGAGGGAGGAGAGTGAGAGGGAGAGAGGGAGAGGGGGAAAGAGAGAGAGGGAGAGAGAGAGAGAGGTGAGGGAGAGGGAGAGGGGAGAGAGAGAGAGGTGAGGGAGAGGGGGAGAGAGAGAGAGGTGAGGGAGAGGGAGAGAGGGAGAGAGGTGAGGGAGAGGGAGAGAGGGAGAGGGGGAAAGAGAGAGAGAGGTGAGGGAGAGGGAGAGGGGGAAAGAGAGAGAGAGGTGAGGGAGAGGGAGAGGGGGAGAGGGGGAAAGAGAGAGAGAGGTGAGGGAGAGGGAGAGGGAGAGGGGGAAAGAGAGAGAGAGGTGAGGGAGAGGGAGAGAGCTTTTCATTCACAGCAGTTGGAGGCTCAGAGGCTCGCTGTGTGTTTCCACATTTGTATGTGTGCGTGTGTGCAATAACCCAGAAGAGTTCTCTCCTTTCTTTCTCTAATAACCTCTCTCTCTCTTCTCTCTCTCTCTCTCTCTTCTCTGTCTATTTCTCTCTTTCTTCTGAGAAAGAAGGAATTTCTGAATCGTGTCTGACCCTGCCTGCTGCCAGTCACTGCTCCGGGGGGTTGCATAATTCCTGCCGATCAGTGATGCAATCCCCCCCACCCCCCCGCCCTCCCCTCCTCTCACACACTCACACAGACCAGCTGATGTTCCATTGTAAAAAAAAACCTAAAGTTTCAATGGGAAGAATGACGTTGCTGCCATAAATAAGAGAGAGAGAGAGAGAGAGAGAGAGAGAGAGAGAGAGAGAGAGAGAGAGAGAGAGAGAGAGAGAGAGAGAGAGAAAAAATCGCCTCTGACCATTGTGTGTGTAAGTGTGCAAGCATATGTGACCAGTCATTCCTCTTCTCCAGCCAAAAGCATACTTGTGTGATTCCTGTCTTTGCTTTTTAAGGGGCAAGAGACTCATTTATCAGTGAGGTCTGGTAATTGTGCCTCTGTAATCGTGTTCTTGGCATGAGCCCGGCCTGCTCTTTAAGCTGTCTGAGCAAACGTCTGAGCGAGTGTAATTGCCTGCAATTTTTATCGCAGCGTCAGTGCAGCCGTGCTACGGAGCCGGGTCGAGGGGGGTTGTGGCAGCGGTGGGGGGTGGAGGGAGTTGAGGGTGGTGGAGGAAGACTCCTCATCTTCCCCTGAAGGTTTTGGTTTAGAGGAGGAAGGAGAGTGAGTGAGCCAGAGGCCCCAGCCCTTTGGGATGACTCACCCACACAGAGTCTCTGTGATCTCCTGCTCACGGCGAAGCCTAAACAACCGGCGCTACTGTCTGTCCGGCCGTCTGTCTGTCCACTGCCTGCCTGCCTGTCCCTGTGATCAGATGGACAGGGTGGGGTACTTCTCTCCCTCTATTATACTCTTTCTCACCACTTCTTTAATCATGCTTCAGCTCACGCCATCTCTCTCTCTCTACACACACACACACACACACACACACACACACACACACAAAGGGATGGGGATTTGTTTAGGATTCCTAAGGTGTATCTGCCCCACTCAGAGTCAGGCTTGACTGGCTCCTCAGCTCAAGTCTGTCTGAAGGCCTCTCACGTCGGCTCCACCCTCACCAAAAACAAACAGCCCCGCTCCTCTTCTGTTCCATTTAGGAAAGAAAGGAAAGACGGCAGACGTAACAGAATGTGTGTGTGTGTGTGTGTTGTGTGTGTGTGTGT
>NW_027468565.1:36486505-36491505 GCF_046254945.1 Alosa pseudoharengus | reverse complement strand
TGCTGACCTCCCAAATCTCCGCTCCTCGCCGCTCGCAAACCCAGCACTACTCGAGCCCCAGCAGCAGCAGTAGTAGGAGTAGGAGCAGGCTGGTCCCACATCCTTCTAAAGCGCCTTATTGTTTCTGGGCTCTGTCTCTGTTTCTCTGGCACACGCTAGTTTATCACTGCAATATTCATCAAGCTCTTTATTTTGAAAATGGCTCAGCAGATGCCGACCTTTCCCCCTCTTTCTCCCCGCTCACAGCGGGCTGTATGCATCTGGCGTCTGGGCTTCCGCCGCGGCTACTTCGCTAACGCGACGCTAGCTCTAGAGGGGCGAGCCATCTGTTTGGGTCCTGTTGTCAATCAGCGGCCAAAGAGGAGATGAGCAGTCACAAACTGTTAGTCACCATGATTAGCGTGGGGATTTGCTGTAGCCCCAGTGATGTGTGTGTGTGTGTGTGTGTTTGTGTGTGTGTGTGTGTGTGTGTGTGTATGTGTGCGGTTTTGGTTTTATTTCTTTGCTCCTCTAGTGAGCGAGAGAGTTTTAGGGAGACGAGGAAGAGGAGAAAGCTGAGGAAGCTTGTGAGACCAAGTGTTCCCGCACACTCAGCAGGGCTCCTGTTTACGCCAGCCAGTCTTCCCCACACTCCGATCCCACATGATGGATGAAGAGCCGGACACAACACACGCTTCCTCTCTCTTGCTCCTCGCCTGAGGTCTGATTTTGGTGTTTTTGCTGGAATGTTCCCCCCTTTATTCATCCGCTGGATAGCAGGGAAGTGATGTCAGATCGGGCCAGTCTGATTGGCCAACCGGGCTCACCCACAGGTCTCGAGTGGCGCAGAAAGACAAAAAAAATGAAAAAAGCCCAGAGCTACATGTCTGCTTCTACCGGGAAACATGAAATTAGTGGTGAATCATCCCTGCTAAAACATGTTATTATATCATTTCTTTACCAAAATTATTTCAATCGAATCTAAATTTCCATGAAATCAACCCTGTAGAAGTCAGGAAGTGCAGCTCCACATCTTAGGGATGGCAGGGCAGCTATCTCACCACCGCAGCTCACCAGAAAGCCAACTCATCACATGTCAGCAGCCTTTGTGAGGTTTGTTTAATTGATATCTCACCCAGTTAGCCTGACCTCAAATTGCATGAGGAATCGATTCAGGGAAGCAGTTTACTCTAGATGTATATAGATCACCTCTATAAAAATGATGGGGGAGAGATGTGGCTCAAGTGGCTGCAGCTGAAAAATATACTTCAAAAATGATGTAGTTAACGCTAATCTGTATATGTAAATGGCACAGAAGTGCAACCAAAACTCCAGGGTTAAGCAAAGGACAGTGGGGAGTGTGATTTATGTAAACCTTTGATGTGCTTGCAGAATTTATTTCTTTTGCAACATTTTTTTTTCCGTAGCAGAAGTCTTGTATAATGTGGAACCACAGTAATCTCTTTACAGTGCCCTCTGGTTTGGTTTATTGGTGAAAATCTTTGAACGACTTGCCCTCTGAAAGCCCTTAAGGTCAAGGGTCAAGCTGTGCTCATCTGGAGCATACCCCACCCCACCCCACCACCCACTCCTCACCATGACTTGACTGTATGGAGCACATATAAACCACAGTAAAGCCCCAAGCATGGTGCAAACAAAAACTCCTCCTCTCATGCCCCCTGCTTCCTCAGGAACGGCTTGGTCACACTTCTGGGAACACTATGTGGCCCCCCCACAGACTATCACACACACGCATAGCGTGATAGTCCCACAGCAGTGGGTGAACTCTGATGACAGCACAAGCCACACACGCTCATGGAGAGCCCTTCTTTTCGTCGATGGAGCCTCACAGAAGAACATGTGGCGAACGCGGTGATCTGCCAAGACGGGAGGAGACGAGAGGAGATAATCAGCCTCTAGTTTGTGATGTATCTGCGTCCCCTGAACACACACACACACACATACACACATGGCACTGAGCCTGATTGAGGGCTTTTCTCTCGGCAGCCATCCGCCAACGTACACCAGTGGAAAATGAAGAGGAGGCAACACATGCTCGCAGTGTCAACTGTTGCCGCGGAAATCTTCTGTCACATGCGGGGCAATTATCATCAAGCTGTCTGATCACATCACATGTGCTCGCGGGTGCCTCATGGCAAGCCAGCCTTGCTGTTCTCAGATGACAAGTGGTTTGAAGATGAGCAGAGCTCCGGTCTCATGGTGCACAGTGAGGGCTGGGTGGAGCGCGATCCTCAGCAGTTGCGTAAAGGTAAAGCCTCATGGTGCTGATGGGGGTGGGAACTGGAGGATTAATAGTACTGGGGCTCATTGAACAGATGCATCTGGCAAACAAAAACAAGCTGTAATGGGGGAATGTCAGAGGCAAAAGGGCGATTTTGAAGACCCAAACTCAAAACCAAACTCAAAACACTCAATACAGAGGCACAATAGACACAAACAGCCAACCTCAGAATTACACAATTAATTTGTTGAAATGAGCTGTAGATGGGAGATACCAGCCAGAGGCTTCACTGGCAAAGGAGACTCCAACATTTTGGTCACTTTGTTTACGTCCGTACCCTCAGAGAGACCCACTGGCATGCTGGACTGGGCACACATGACTGCAAATGAGCACCAGCCAGCCGTCTGGGCACAAGAGAGAGCACTACCATTCGACGCTGTCATCGCCAGGCATCTGCTCACAGCCAAAGGAGTCTCCCACATGCTTTTTGCCTTAACCCATACTGAGGCAAGAGGCGTTTCAGGAAGAAGGGGGACCATGGCAATTTTTTTGTTGTTTTTTTGGACACAACACACTGTTCAGCACTGTTTTAAAATGCAGTGTTTGTGTGGGGGTTGGGTGAATCTGCCCACGGCAACCCGGAACCAGGAAGTAATATTTGCGAAGGATTATGTACACGCTGTAGGTAAGTTTAGCCCAAGCTTAACAGCATTAGACACAACGGTTTGGTTAGCATGGCCAAGCCTCCATTTGTTCAACACAGGACTAAAATAAACACATCTTAGACCAATTTAGCTTCTTGCTAACATTATGTCAGCTCCTATCCTTGGCCTGTGGCTCGTCCTTTTAATTTTTCCTCCTACTGTAGCTCCTTCAGGATAGAAGAAATCAGTGGAGGGAATGAATATCAAATCATTTGGCCCTTATCTGTCTCTGTCTTCTTGTGCTCTGTGGTGGGACGTATGATCTGCACGGGGAAGGGGAGGGGGCCGACACGGATTCACACAGCCGGGCGGAATGTGACCCTGCATTGCTCAGCGCGTCAGAGATTTATGTGACTGCTGTGGGGTGTGCATGTGGCGAGCAGATGGTGGCATCACACTTTTGTCTTCCCTCTCTCTTCCCTCTCTCTTCCCTCTCTCTTCCCTCTCTCTTCCCTCTCTCTCTCCCGTCCTCCCTCCTTCTCTCCATTCACTTTCTCTCTCTCTCTCCGTCCCTCTCTCTCCGTCCCTCTCTCTCCCGCTGTTCTTGCATATCAGCACTGAATGTGCAGCCATGATCCCCCTATTCCTTGCTCCAAACTCTTCCCCCCAACACAAACACGTGTCAGCTCCTGGCGTCCCGGCCCATCAGGGCTGGCTGGCTGATGAGCCCCACATCCAGGCCTGACACATCACCACTCTCCCGTCTTCCTCGGCTTTACGCTGGCCCACCGCTGACACCTCGGTGGCAGATCAAACACAGTTAGGCAGGATCGTTTCGTCAAGGGCTGGCTTTTGCCTTAAGAATCACCTTTCAGTGGTCTATTAGTCATAGTTTTGCTACTAAAAATAAACCAACCTGTGCATGCCAAACCATGCAATATCATCATTCAGTCATCACAGACCATATAGACAAAACAACTTATTGACTAGGCAGATAACCAAACGTAGCATAAATAAAAGATTGAGTTTCAGTGTGTTTTCCACCAGAGGCATTTTCCTAATTGTACAGACTCCATTCCAGACTCTACACTGTCAACAGCAAACCATAACCCACTGTTCAACTCAACAACTACTTCCCAATACACCCTGCCTCTGCCACCAGCCTTTGATGTCCCTTTATGGCCTCTCTAGGAAGAGCCTGTCCTCCGACGTCCCTGAAATCCCCTCTTTGGTCATCCAGACCCCGACTGTTAGCCTTCACTCAGTCGAGAGGCCTGCTGTTTGACACTGGCTAAAGTGAGACAAATACCTACAGACTTCACCTTGAAACACAACTGAACTTCATGTCTCCAGCTGAGCTCTGCCCATCTGGACTCTCTCTCTCTTTTCCCCCCCTCCCCACTTTCTATCTTTCTCCCTCTATGCACCCATTTCTCCCATCTTTTTATTGTATGTGTGAGTGTGCGAGAGCTTAAAGACCCAGGTAAATGGGTTCACAATGTCTACTATGCGTCTGTGTTATGGCCTCGCTCCTCAAATCAGATACAGTGTGTTTCAGCTCTCTGCTCTCCACAGCTCGGCCCATGCCAACATGTGTTGGTATCTCTACTGTCTGGACCCTGCAGGTGGTTGCATTCCATGCCTGCAGCCAAACTGGAACATACACACACAGAACCTAGATGAAGGGATCTCAGGGTATCTCACGATACCATTCAATCACAGTTCTAGGCTCACCATTCGATTCAGTCACGATTCAACGTTTAATTGTGATTCTTGGAATGATCTTTGCCAATATCTTTGTCATCTTAACTGGTGCTGGCAGCCATTAATGCATGGAAATGATGTAAACAATAGGTATTCGCATGAGCACTACAGTACATTAACCTCCCTTTGTTTGTGGGTAAATAAAATGGTGTATCCTATATTGTGACTTGACATTTAAACATCGTATTCACTTTCTGGAGATCAGAAGAAAAGAACAATTGCAATAACCACCAGATCAATTATTCCAAACACCCTTTTCCTCCAAACACCCTTTTCCTCCAAACACCCTTTTTCTCCAAAACACCCTTTTCACCAAAACCTCCAGACTGAGTGAAAGCAGTGACATCTGTGAACTAGATGTACACACATAG
>NW_027468565.1:36469005-36471505 GCF_046254945.1 Alosa pseudoharengus | reverse complement strand
GGGAGGGAAAGGGTGTGTGTGAGGGAGAAAGAGAGAGAGAGAGAGTGTGTGTGTGTGTGTGAGTGAAGGGAGGGAGCCCTTCCCTGTGTGATGAGTGAGAGAGACTCAGCAGGAAAAAGTGCCTGGGGGACGGAGCAGACTTCGGACCCCCCCCCCCCCCCCCCCCCCCAGCCCAACCCAACCTCCCTCACCGATGCTGCTCGGGTGGAAATGTCTCTTAACGTTCCCCCTTCACCTGCCCTCACTCATGGTTAGCCCACCCTTTCATCCTCTCCTCTTCTCTCCACCCTTTGCCCAGCCCTGTCTTCACAGCTGCCTTCCCTGAGCTTCTCTCTCTCTCTCTCTCTCTCTCTCTCTCTTTCCTCTCAGAAAAAAACGTACTGTATCAATCGTTCAATTTGTCTTCCTTAATCGTTCAATTTGTCTTCCATCTGGTCTCGGTGTATGTCCTCTACCTTCGCTTGCTTTTCCTTACTATCTCTTCCTCTCTTTCTCTCTCTCTCTCATACACACCCTCGGCATCTCTGTCTGCCTGCCTGTCTGTCTGTGACTGTCTGTGTGTTTTGATGTTTGATGGGGGATACCCAGCGTCCTCAGTCTTGTTGAAGGTGTGCAGGGGATAAGAGATAGGTGGGGTTTGGACTTGGTTCAGGAATTCTCTGCCCTCTCCGCTCCCTGCTCTTCTGATGTCGCCCTGAGCTCTCCTTCTGCCCTAATCCCACCCGGTCCCTCTGTTTACCCCAAACATAAGCCACAGGCTACAGAAAATGCAGAAAGAAAGAAAATAGAGACATAAAGAGAGAAAGAACAAAAAAAGAAAGAAAGAAAGAAGGAGGGAATGAGAAAGAAAGAAAGAAAAATAGGAAGAAAAAACTAAGTTGCTCAGTTAATTGTGCGGAGCTGTTCACTGTTGCCATGCATGGAACCTTGATTAAGATCTTTATTTAGACAAGTGGTGCAAATAGAAGACAAAGACATTCTGTCGTTCAAATTGAACGTAGTTCAAATCGTTCTGGACAAAACAAATCCGAACAGTTGGGGAGCATCTGCATCAATACCCCAGTGGACAATCCATTTATCTTCCTCTGATAGTATCCAAGGCTCACACATGGAAATGTGGAGGGGCTTGCCATCAGAGAGTCCAATGAAGTATACACACAGAATATTCCCAAATGCAAATATTTGTTCCTGCTTGCAACTAATCAAAAGTTGAACCTAAAAAATGATCAGATAGTCTTGGCTTGTGTCATTGCATAACTAGGCTTTCCAGCTGCAGATTAAACGCATTTAAAACTGCTTTTACGGCCTTGACAGAACTCCTTCAGAATGCAGGGAATGCTGTCCCTGTGATTGGGCCACAGCCATGCCCATTAAATCTCTTGCCTGCTGGGACTTTCTTGAGGAGCTTGTGACTTGATCTTTCAGGGAGCCAAAGGAAACTGTTGCTATCAAGGAAATAAAAAAATAACCCTGTCCCAACTAACCTCATAAGGCTGCGGCCTTGACCACTGGGACAATGAGAGCTATGACTCCTAAACTACAGTACGGACACTTTCCCACCGAGCCCCACAAAGAGTGCTCCATCTCCTCTAGGACTCCCTGTGGTGGGTCAGAAAGGAGCTGCATGGTGGAGTGGTTATTAAAAGGAGGGGAGGCTGTTGGCTGGGTGGGTATATTGGACCCGTAGGGAACTAAGTGGACGCACAACAGGACTAATGGACAACTGGACAAGTATGGCACCGCTTCTGTGGGGAACTAGACAAGCAGGGAGATGGTTAAATTGGGAATGGAGAGAGCCAGGGAACTGAGCCTTGTAGGGAACTGGCCCAATGGTGAAGTGGGTACCTGGGTTTGGTAATGGGCCTTTGGGAAGAGAAGTATATACTTACTAATCTCAATCCTTTCCATTCTAAGATCGCGCTATGGCGTAGATACATTGATGATATCTTTTTAATATGGAAAAGCACAGTAGATGAATTAAATGACTTTTTAATTTATGCCAACTCTAGCACTGACTATTTGTCTTTTACTATGGAGCATGACTCTCACTTGATCGACTTTCTAGACCTAACTATTGTGAAAGATGTTAATAATATACTGCAAACGACAATCTATCGCAAACCGCTGAGCAGAAATACTCTGCTTCAAGCAGATAGCAAACATCCAGCACATTTAATTCGTAATATCCCAATGGGTCAATTCCTTAGAGTGAGAAGGAATTGTAGCTCCACTGAAGACTTCATGTCCAAAGCGTCTCAACTGGCGCAGCGATTATCGCAACGGGGATATGCGAAAGAAAATATTGAGAATGCTTGGGAGAAGGCGCTTAGTGTTGACCGATCCTGCCTGCTAAATAAGAGAATTAAGAGTAAATCAAATCCTAAAATCTGCTTCTCTACCCGCTATTCGCCAATGACGGGGAGAATAAAACACATAGTAAAAAAGCATTGGCATATCCTCCAGAGTGACCCTGCCTTAAAAGACATCTGTGCGGAGCCAC
>NW_027468565.1:36441505-36464005 GCF_046254945.1 Alosa pseudoharengus | reverse complement strand
GCATGGTGCTACTGACATGTTGTACCTTACATGAAAACTAATATGACAAACTGAACACCTGATTTTGAGATTTTTAAACGCAGTGTTGATCTGAATAGTGTGAGAGTCTTGTAATGCTGTAAGGCAGCTGTGGTCCTTCACTGAGCTCAACCCTGGAGGATCCACAGTAGAAGTTATAATGGAAACAGTCGTTCCTTTGCAGGTGAAAGCGACAGCACAGTATACTCACTTCTGTATCAGTGCGCTAATTGTAATGAACCCCCAGCCAACGATCTGTCATTGATATCTGGTTACGGTGCACTGGGACACACACACACACACACTCACACACTCACACACACAAATACACACACACACTCACACACACAAATACACACACACACACACACTCACAGCATGAAGTCATTGCAAACTCATTAACAAGACTGAATGCAAATAAGCCTACTGAGGGTAAAGCTCTTGGGACAAAAACAAATCCCCCACAATAAATAAAAACAAGAAAGACACATTTTTTTTCTTCTGTCTGAGGCACCCGCACGAAACGGATTATTATATGAATATCTGACGCCTGCTCTCCTTTGGCCTCCCGCAAGGACATATTGTTCTCAGAACAACATAACATGCTGCTATCAATTTGTTCAGAACCAACCCCCCCCCCCCATCCCCCACACCCTTGACCGCAGGAAATCCTGGGAGACACCGATTAAGGGTCTTAATGTTCATCCCTGCTGACAGGGCAACGCAGTAGTGGTATTTCTGGGGTGTCGTTGAGGGAGTGAAAGACTGCGCTGGCGTGTTGGTTGGTAGCAGGGCTTTGTGTCAGCAGCGATGCAGCTGCTAGGACCCCGACCAGATGAGACGGAGAAAAACAGATAAATCAGAGAGAGAGAGAGTAGAAAGAGAAAGAGCTTGATGAATCACATCTCTCATCCATCAGACATGGAGGAAAGAACAATAGATGCAGAAAGGGTAGATCCTAGTCAGCTTCCATTTAAAAAGGAACCCTTGGAGCTGGGTTAAACTGTCCCACATGACTACTGTGTGTGTGTGTGTGTGTGTGTGTGTACAGTATGTGAGTGTTTGTGTGTGTGTTTACAGTATGTGAGTGTGTGTGTGTGTGTGTGTGTGTGTGAGCGTGTGTGTGTGTGTGTATGTGAGTGTGTATGAGTGTGTGTGTGTGTGTGTGTGTGTGTGTGTACAGTATGTGAGTGTGTGTGTGTACAGTATGTGAGTGTGTATGTGTGTGTGTGTGTGTGTGTGTGTGTGTGTGTGTGTGTGTGTGTGTACAGTATGTGAGTGTGTGTGTGTGTGTGTGTGTGTGTGTGTGTGTGTGTACAGTATGTGAGCGTGTGTGTGTGTGTGTGTGTGTGAGTGTGTGTGTGTGTGTGTGTGTGCGTGTGTACAGTATGTGAGCGTGTGTGTGTGTGTGAGCGTGTGTGTGTGTGTGTGTGTGTGTGAGCGTGTGTGTGTGTGTATGTGTGTGTGTGTGTGTGTGTGTGTGTGTACAGTATGTGTGTGTGTGTGTGTGTACAGTATGTGAGCGTGTGTGTGTGTGTGTGTGTGAGCGTGTGTGTGTGTGTGTGTGTGTGTATGCATGCGTGTGTGTTTCTGTTTCAGGTAATAATTAAAGCAAGCCCTTGTTTCCTGATGTTTAAAGCAGCTGCACGGCTGAGGAAATGGCCGCCAGTGAGCAGGAAGTGACACGGGGGAAAGACTCAGTCATTAAACGAGAGAGGAGTGTAGTCATCTAGCGGATAGACCAGGGAAGAGAGACAGGTGCTCTTGGTTAGTGGTCCACATCAGAAAGACTTCTATATATATATAAGTATATATAGTCTTTTGATCCCGTGAGGGAAATTTGGTTTCTGCATTTATCCCAATCCGTGAATTAGTGAAACACACTCAGCACACAGTGAACACACAGTGAGGTGAAGCACACACTAATCCGAGCGCAGTGAGCTGCCTGCAACAACAGCGGTGCTCGGGGAGCAGTGAGGGGTTAGGTGCCTTGCTCAAGGGCACTTCAGCCGTGCCTACTGGTCGGGGTTCGAACGGGCAAGACTGGCCTCCTTCTCTCGAGGACCGGAGTGGAGCTCCGACGATGAGACGACTGCCCGGCCAGCTGCTCAACATCTGCACCAAGACTGCAAGGCGTCAGCTTGTGTAATTATCTGAAGCAACGCCGACTGGCGTGTTTGGTAAGCACGCCGCACCACAGAGCACTGGCGTCTGTTCACAAGATCAGCATTTTCTTGTTGCCATGGCAGCCAGGTTTCAGACAATTCTGGCTCCTGTTACTGAGTCATGTCAAGGATTTCAGAAACTAAACACTTATTGTTGAGATATGTTTTTTTTAACTGTGTTGATATGAGTGGACAGACAGCCGTGGTCCATATCTGAGCTTAATCCTGGAGAAATCTGACTATTGTGCAAAAACTGTCTACAGCATTATTATGACAAACATATGCTTAAATTAAATGTACCGGTACTTAAATATTTTAGATAACAATTATTACAGTGGTAAGCTGCATGATCACTCACAATACAACGTAATTTCACTCAAAGCAAGGCAAATTCATTTATGCAGCATGATTTATACACATTGAAAGCTACACAGAGAGCCTTCACAGGCAGGGGCGTAGCACAAGATCCTGGGCCCTATGCATAGGCAGTCCTGATGGGCCCCCATAATAAATATAATAAAATATATTCCAGACTTTTCAAGGGCCCTCCCTCCCCTTGGGGCCCTAGTAATCAGTACTGGTTTTACCCCCAGTCCGACGCCCCTGTTCACAGTTGTCTGCTAAGTCATTCTTAAAAAACATTGAAAAACACTTAAAAAACACTGCTTATATGAATCTCGACACCTGAAACAAATCACTTACTGTATCAGGGGTCAGAGGTCAGATTGTGAAACCAGTCACTCTTCTCCTCCCCGGTAATTCCTTGGTTTATATTCCGGTGAGTGATCTCGGCCGGGTGCAATCAATCATGTGGAAACAGCCGTGTTCAATCATACTAACGTTCCAACAGCAGAGGCTGTTGCTGAAGCATTAGTGGAAGAGGCAGCCCTCATGTTCAGCCCTTCTCATGTGAAGACATTATCGGATAAAGACATGCAAATCTACCTGCGCAAGTCCACTGAGAAAGGCCACTGAATAAGGCAAACCTGTACAATTTATCTAGTTATCATGGCCCTGGTGGTCACTCATGGCCTATCTCGCAGTCTCAGCATGGATCTCGGATTGTCTCTTTGACATCCACTTGGAAGAAAGAACATCACCACCATAAACCTCCCTAAGACAGAACCACCCAAACAATCACAATACATGAACTCATTAACATCAAAATGGACTCTTTCCCTCTTGCTCCTACCAAGGTTGCAAAACACTTTGGTGTCATACTGTAATTGATGAGCAGCTAACTTTCTCTGACCTTGTCACCTGTGTCCTTCAGTCTTGCCGCTTCACACTATTGTTACGACCCTGTGCCCCTTCAGGCCTTCTCCTGTCAGTGCACGGGCAGGGCTGGGCCTGGTTGGGCTAATGCCCTCATTGATTACACCTATGGTTAGGGTGGGGCTATATAAGGGGTTTCCTATCTCTCTCATAGGAACTTTTCTTCCTTCTTGCAGGCACTCACTTTCTTTGTCTTGAGGCCTACTTCACTAGCTTCACATACTGACCCTCTTTGCATCCATACATCCATACACGCATACACGCACACCACCACTCCCATTCATTTCCCCCTAGACATTTTGCTATTGGTAACCTTGTGCTTTACTTTAATAAATTAATATACTGTATTTGGTTTGAACCTTGTTGTCCGTGTCCCTCTTTATGTTTCGGTCTGGGAACGAGCTGGCCGTAATAAGAAAATAAGAATAAGAAAAAAATCAGGTTGCACTGATTGCAGACCATGGTTATCTCTCGCCTTGAATACTGCAACACCTTCCTCACAGGACTTCCAGCTTGTGCGGTGAACCACTACAGACAGTCCAGAATGAGGTGGTGCGTCTTCAATCATCTGAAAAGGTTACACATTACCCCACTGTTCATTGAGCTCCACTGGCTACCCTTAGCAGCCTGTGTCAAATTCAAGTCATTAATGCTGGCTTTTTACAATTAATGCACAAATTTCAATCACAATTTTGACTTACCACGATCAAATTAACGTGATCGGGCGATATTTAAAATGTATCCTCCCTCCATAGAACATCCATATCAACGCTTTTTTTACAAAGTTAATGTAGCGTTCTGTAAACCACTGTCTGATCACGTGCCTGTATGAGCAAATCAGAACTGTTCCCTGCACTGCACAGCTTTACGTTGCTTGGATGCAAGAGCCTGGGGGGGAGGTGGGGGGGTGGGGGGTGTACCTCTGCACACAACTGGCTAGACCTAACCAATCAAAGCAATTAATCCTGACCCAAAACATCCTTCTTCTCACTGTTTTAGTTTCGTTTCGCTTTTGATCGTTTTTTTAAGTTATTGTACTGTCAATAGGCTATCTTGTGCAAACAAAATCAACCGAAGCACGCTGAGGTGGCGTGATAAACTAGGCACCATTGCTCATCTATCCATCATTGAATAAAGTCTGCCTATACAATTTCATTGGTGCGAACTGCTGGCAGATCTGGCATAGTTGCTTCTCAATGGAACAAATCCAGACCGAATTTCCCGACCTCAAATTTTGTGGGCGGGGTTAAAATTCAAGCTGGCTTCCAGGCTAGAGTAACAAGGGACAAAATGACACAACAGATAGCAGTCGGTCATTAGGCTACAAATCTTAACAACAAAAAATGGCTGAGAGAGCAGAGGGCGAGGTGCTTGTTTGCATTTCAACAGACAATGGACTATAGGCTCCAGTGCTTTGACCACAGAATCTATCTGCCAATAGGTGAGAAACAGTATGTTTTAAAAATGTAATTCATTTTAAATTAATTAAAAAATTAATTAAAAAATTAAAAAAATAAATATTATGTTATCTGTAATAATTAATTTATCAGTGCTTATTGTGCTAATGTGTGTGAATACTTTACTAATAATAACAATAATAATATAACAACTGTTATTTCTGCTACAATATTGAGAAACCTAAACCAAAGAATTTTACTCATGTCGTCTTAATTTACAGAGTGGTGGTAAAAGAGCTGGGCTATCAGGATATGAAAAGTTCAGTGGCAGTTCACTTCAAAGAGGCTAGACATAATGTGGCTTCTCTAAAATACATCGGAATAGAATATATTAAGAGTCCCCGGAGGGGAAAAGTTGTGGGTTCGATTCCCGACTGCCACCATTGCGCCCTTGAGCAAAAGCGTCAGCCAAATGAATAAGTATAAATACCTTAAATATTGAATAATATGATTGGGGTTGTTCATCAGATCTGTGGTTTAATTCTACTTATGATTCCTCATTATTCTTTCTTAGAGTATGCATCGAGAGATCCTTGATTGACCGAGCAGTGGGTCTCTGCAAAAAGCTGGTAAGCAGTTTCTCTTACAGCGGGCGATGTAAAAAGCAGCTAGCAGAGGCACGAAGAGAACTGAAGCTTCCAGAGCATGCACTGAAAACAGAGTGTCCCACAAGGTGAGGGTCAAGGCAGGCAATAGGCTTGTTTGAGATTGACTGAGTCTGACTTTGCCTGGCTTTCTACGTCAATGTGATCTTCAAACGCTAGCCGGGAGGAGCTACTGTACAACAGACGGCAGCTCATCCTGGACAGACTGGCTACAGTCTGCCTGACGTGACTCGCGGGAGATATGGCGGAATTTTGTTTGCAATAAATACAGCATAAGTTTCATTCTTACTCATTAAAATGAGCATGATGACTGATGATGTAGTTTAAATAAACCAATGTTGTCATACAGTTAACAGGCCTGCTTTGTAACACATAAATTCAATATCAAGTGTTTTCCCTATATGTGTGTCTATCTATTTAACCAACAGCAGAAAATAACAGAATATCCAAACATTTTCAGTAGGGTAGCCCATTCAGAGCACTCAGAGAACACACAGTGAGGTGAAGCACACACTAATCCCGGCGCAGTGAGCTGCCTGCAACAACAGCGGCACTTGGGGAGCAATGAGGGGTTAGGTGCCTTGCTCAAGGGCACTTCAGCTGTGCCTACTAGTCGGACTTCGAACCGGCAACCTGCCCCCCAAATGTGATCAAAACTGATGTGCTTTCCAGTGAAAAGTATGTCAGCGTTTCCTTTGTGAAGCCAGTCCTGCACCTTTTCAGATCCTCCATCTTGAAAGTGAAGAATGATGAGACAGACCTAACCTGCATTGTCTCCATCAAGACAAAAAATCCTGAGCTATCTGGATGAAATATACAGTACAATGACCCTCTGACACAAGAACTGCTTGATATGTCCTCTGTGCTTGAGCCACAGTTACAAGCTGAGCTCAGTCAGTGATGCAGTGTTGCACCTCCGTGCCAGACTGGCTTCTGGAATGACGAGGACTGCACCTGCAGCCATGGTTGTCCGTTATTATTTTGATGTCAAATACACAGAATGTATGACAAATTAATGAATTGGATTAAAATGATATGAAAACAAAAACAAGTGATGTGAAGAGCTTTTTGGAAATTGGTGACGGATATGTTTAGATTATTAGGCCCATTTATTATTCATATCTTATTTACTATACTCTTCAAGGAAATGGGCCCCAAAAAGACCTTGGGGAGTTTCTTCAAGACTGCTGAGGAAGCCACACCAAGACTCCCTTCTCTTCAAGAACAATAAGCTACTGTATAGCTTCTGAGCTACAGTCGTACAGTACCTACAATCAGGTAACCTAGACAGTGTGAGTAGGACCCCTCTTGACTGGTGGAGAGAACACCAGAGACTCTTACCACGTCGCTCAAAACTGGCTAAAAAGATAGTATTAATACTAATGTTTCAGTTCTCCCTCTGAGAGGGTGTTCAGCACAGGTGGGAATGTGGCGACCTGCCTTCACTCATCCTCCAAGACAGACAATGTTGACAGGCTGGTGTTTCTTTCCAAAAACTTGTAAACACTATGGCAATAATTATTTTCTGCCTTGACTCTCGTTTGGTTACATTCTGTTATGGCATATTTGTTTTTTATTGAAGTTTTATTCACATCCATTTTGCAGGTACTGTACAATGAAAGAGTTTATATTTTGCTTCCAGGAGATGAGGCCTGGTGAAACAAACCCTTATTTGTCTGCAAAGTTGTATTATTTAATTGTAGCACAATGTAAAATGGAAAATAGTGTGGTATATTTTTTAAATTATTTTATTTATTTTTATTTATTCTTTAAGGAGATGCACTGAATTTTGGTGAATAAAAGGGCCAATTATATTTTCATGCAAATATTTGTACATGAACAGGAATGTAGCACAATATGTATGCATATGTATGAAAGCAGTTATACTTATATGACAATACTTTTTTTGTCTTAAAATCAACACATAATCCTGATCTCAATATTGATCAAAATAATCGTGATTATCCATTTGGCCATAATCGTGCAGCCCAACTTGCTGACAAGGAGATGGCTGGGTCTGCTGCCACCTACATAAAAGCCCTCATAAAGGCTTATGTAACTCCTTGGTCCGCTGTGGTCATCCAAGGAATATTGTCTGTCACTGCCATCCTTGCACACACAGCAATCCAGACTATATGGCAGTAGGCCCCCAATGGTGGAATGCAGGGGCGCTGTGTGTGGGGTGAGGTGGGGTTAGGATTCTAAGGGCCCAGCACTGACAGGGGGGCCCCAGAGAGCACCCCTATTAATACTATATCGGAATAAGAATTATTGTCTGTTATAGGGCCCAAATAATCTAGCAGCGCCCCTGGTGGAACGACCTGTCAAGTGCCACCTGAGCAGGGGTCGCCACTCTCTGGGCTGTATTTTGGGTCACCAGCGCATGGCGTAAAGTTCGTTATTCACCGGCGCGAAGTTGAATTCGTTATTTTGCACCTTTATTTTTTAAGCATTGCGCCCAGGGGTGTGGCAATTAACAACCTAGGGAGGGACCTGGCGCATTGTCTAAAAATTGCTATCATACACCACCTAAACCTGGTCAGAAGTCAATGGCGAGTTGTTCATATGCTATTTTAAGAGCGCATGTCAACAGTCATATTGGCAGGTGCACGCACCATCCTTCTATCATTCATGAACGCACACCAGCGCACGTCCATGCAAAGCATTACAAATTGCACGATTACAATGGTAAACATAATTAGAATAAAGATATTACGAAATACTGTACATCTCATGATGAGTAGTTATTCACCATCATTTGCAAATTGGTAATGACGGTTAAAAGTGATTAGGGGAGAGGCGAGACACGTATGGAGCACAGCTGAAGACACTGTCACGAGATATAAGCAACTCCTCTGCAGGATAAATGTTGTTTTATTCAGTCATTTGAGCAACATTAGGGTAAGTGTTGCTTTTTCCAGCCTATGTTTTCGATGGTAACCCATTGTCAGTCAATAGTGAAAGTAACTGCATATAACTGTCTTGTCGTTGACTGACTCCTTGGTGAAGTTAGTTTCACTTTGTCAATGAGTTCAAATAATAGACGAGTGCAAATGCGTGAAGGATATGCTAGGTTTTAGTAAAGCATGGTTTAAGAATGACTATTCCATACGGTCTCGCAAGCAGCCTCCTTCAAATGCGCCTTTGAATGCCAAAATACCGATGCATTTATTTGACATATCGCGCGTTGCGCCGTTAAAGGGAATGACAGGTGTTATTCTCATTGGTTTAAAATGATGTTACGCCCCAAACACACCCATATGACTGATTAAAAGACCCAGGAACACCTTGTTACGCCATGCGCTCCACTTTTGAGAACGAAACCCCTCCCAATGTGAACTGGACATCCTACTAAATTTGAATAGACTTTTGACGAGTGACGATGCACTTTAGAATGTCATGATAGGGCCCTCTATCTTCAAGAAGATCTGGAAGACCCAACTCTTCTTCTAGCATTTTCTCCTTTTACTACACTAAAACATCTGCACTCTCATCCTCTAGTAATAGTACTGATTGGTGCAGTGTTAACTGATTGGTGCAGTGTTAATTACTAGACTTAAGGTCTTTAGTAATAGTACTGATTGGTGCAGTGTCAATTACTAGTAATAGTGCTGATTGGTGCAGTGTTAATTACTAGTAATAGTGCTGATTGGTGCAGTGTTAATTACTAGACTTAAGGTCTTTAGTAATAGTACTGATTGGTGCAGTGTCAATTACTAGTAATAGTGCTGATTGGTGCAGTGTTAATTACTAGTAATAGTACTGATTGGTGCAGTGTTAATTACTAGTAATAGTGCTGATTGGTGCAGTGTTAATTACTAGACTTAAGGTCTCCTCTGCACTGCAGCTTGAATGCTATTCCTCATTTTTGTGAGTCACTTTGGATAAAAGTTTCTGCTAAATGAATACATGTAAATGTAGATGTGTCATTCAAAGTCCTATACAAATGAGCATAAGAACATAGAAAAAAAATGCTGTAAATATGCTGTGACTATAAAAGTAAGTCTTGTTTTATAACAGACTGTTTGACTCCGAACATAAAACATTCAGATGTGTCCAAAAATCATTGTTGTGTTCTGGTGTGGACACAGACACAAACTGGCCTCATCACTCCTCACAAAGACTGTCATCCCTTTTTTTCATGTCTCTACCTGTGGTGGCAGGGTGTGTGTGTGGGAAGTGGGGGTGTGTGTTCTGGAGGGGGGAGGATGGGACGGAAGGGACAAGGAGACTAAATGTAGATCCCTCGTGCCAGGGCCACAGGGAGACAGAGCTAGGGACCACAGACTAAGGCACCATGCAATTATCCAAAACAAGAGAGCCAGGCCAACCTCTTCCCACTGCAATGGACAACAATAACAACAGCCACACATGCACACACACACACCACACACACACACACACACACACACACACACACACACACACACACACACACACACACACACACACACACCTCTATGCACATTCACACATACAGAAATAGAGAGAGAGTGAGACCTACTCACACCTGTTTTCCTTTAAACTCCTCTCCTTTAGTATTTACTCCAGTGATTGATAAACACTGAATGCAAAAAAAATGCTGTGCAACTAATTTGTCTAAAAGACTTCCGTCATGCTGTCCTCCTTAGCCTGAGAGTAGTTCAGTCATTCTGGAGCATATTTAGATTTTGAGTCCTTTTAGGAAGCTTTTCCCTTGAGTATCCTTAATAAAAAGTAAAGTATTTACTCTACAAATGTAGTAGCATAAATTCAATGGATAACTTGCAAGGCCAGTATCCCACCCATGGATAAGGTCTGGTCCTGCACTTTATCACGTTTTGATTGCCAAAGGGGTCATTCCGAAGTATTCTTTAAATTGAGATGAATCTCCACCCTGGAAATCTCCCTCCCACCGCCTCTACAGTGTACAGCACATAGATAACGCATTGTCCATTGAGTTCTATTAGGAGGAGTACGTCAATGCGGCCGCCATATTGGTAGGGGCGACACTTGCCTGCAAATGAATGCAGACTAACGATGAGCTGAAGGAGTTCTGGGCTATAAAGTCCTCAAAGTCACAAATATCATATCTCACGATGGACATGAATGTTATTTCATAGTTAAAGGTAGATAAACCACATGAAAAACATAATTATAATAATTAACATTATTTACGTGGAGAAAAATAAATTATTATGCTTTATTTCCATCTTTGACATATACTATTTTTATCAAAAACTATGACTTTTGGCTGTTTGAGTTGAGCCGCCTCCGCTGTTAGATTTTGCTACTTCGAACGTTAGCATTTTACTATGGCAAGGTTTCTGACAACCAACATTCAAATGACCATATTTGACAACATTTTAATATTAATGACCATATTTGACAACACATTAATCTAATATTAATAGGAGACAGATCTACAGATCTACAGACCTCATGTGACTTGTGGCACAGTAACATCTCAGAATGACAGCAGATATGACCTTCTGGCAACAGCATAGGAAGGTGCCCCAGGTGTACACCTGGATAGTTGCGTCTGTCTAGCTGTGTGTGTGTGTGTGTGTGTGCGTGCGTGCGTGCGTGCGTGTGTGTGTGTGTGTGTGTGTGTGTGTGTGTGTGTGTGTTGCCCCTTATGTGAGCCATACTGTACTCCATTCCTCATAGCAGGGGCCTTGGACCAGCTCCAGCACTATCAGTGCTATGTATGACGGTCTGCTTGTGTTTGCTCAAAAGCTCTCCCTGCTTGTGGGAATGGGAGTGTGATGGGGGCGGGGGGGGGGGTGAGGTGTGAGATTACCCCCCCCCCCCCCCCCCCCATCAATCAATAGGATAAATATAACAGAACATTCTGAAACAGGGAATGAGTGTATTGACAGAAACAGAATGTGCAAACATAGTTGTGAACTCTTCACTTCAAAAAGGTGTAAAGACTGTTTGTCACTTTGTATTCCAGAAAGCCATCCTGCCAAAGACAAGCTGATATATCATCTGTCAAAGTTTGGAAAATATGAGTTTTTAGGAATGGAGACAGAATGTCTTGCGGGTAAAACACAGCCCCCAAAGATGACATTTATGTTTGTGTTTGGATTTTACAGACATATTGGCTACCACTGATTTTCATGATGCCTGTTTCCGCGGGTAATAAGTTACTGGACCTGACGAAAGTGAAACTTCAATCAGGGGTTATGATTATGTTTGAAGGATACTGATGGCTGTCATATATTACTTTTATGTTTGCAACTCAAATGTATCATTCCATATGGGGAACTATGTGGGTGACAAAAGCACATTAAGATATCCACTGTCCACACTCCCCTACAAGAATATGGCACATTTACACTAAGTGCACTGGACTCTGCACACGTTATTAAAGTGCTGACAAAAGGTCCAGAAGTTCACAAGCTGTGGATAATCTCTTATTTCAGTGTTTGAGTGTACATATTTTGTAGCCCTGTAACGAGATTCAGTCTTTATCATTAGTTAGTGTTGTGTGCTGTAGAATTGCTGTGTACTAAGTTCTGCCACTTTGCCTAGGTTGTTGTCCAAAAATAAACAGATTGTCTTCACCAGTCTGCTTCACATGGAGGTAGTTTCCTCCTCCATTACCATATCCAGCTAACAAGTTGAATCAGAGACATAGTGTTGGCATCATCATCTGGGAATCGCTACTGAAATACAAGCATCTTTCAGGACTGAGGCCTGATGCAAGTGTTTGTGCTGGAGAGAATACAGTATGCTGAGTTGCAGGTTTGCCATGCTTTTCAGCAGTATGACAAATGGCAAATTGAGAAGAGCTGTATAGGTGAACAAAGGGATGACAGCGGAGCTGCATGAAGGATGAGCTTTTGGATGTGCCTCCAGGAAAAGCCGTCTAGGTTATGAGTTGGGAGGTGATATTTCGGTGACTGCTGGTGAGGAATGGGGCTGTAGATTAGTTTGCTACCATTAAAGTGAAGAGGCCAACAGCAGGCAGAAACGTAGGCGGACACGTGGTGTTGTGTAAAAAAATGAACTTTTTAAGATTGTCCACTAAGTTACGACACTACTCATGACTTTAAGAGCATGTTTCTGGAATCTGGGCTAAAGGGCCCTATCATGACATTCTAAAGTGCATCGTCACTCGTCAAAAGTCTATTCAAATTTAGTAGGATGTCCAGTTCACATTGGGAGGGGTTTCGTTCTCAAAAGTGGAGCGCATGGCGTAACAAGGTGTTCCTAGGTCTTTTAATCAGTCATATGGGTGTGTTTGGGGCGTAACATCATTTTAAACCAATGAGAATGACATCTGTCATTCCCTTTAACGGCGCAACGCGCGATATGTCACATAAATGCATCGGTATTTTGGCATTCAACGGCGCATTTGAAGGAGGCTGCTTGCAAGACCGTATGGAATAGTCATTCTTAAACCATGCTTTACTAAAACCTAGCATAGCCTTCACGCATTTGCACTCGTCTATTATTTGAACTCATTGGCAAAGTGAAACTAACTTCACCAAGGAGTCAGTCAACGACAAGACAGTTATATGCAGTTACTTTCACTATTGACTGACAATGGGTTACCATAGAAAACATAGGCTGGAAAAAGCAACACTTACCCTAATGTTGCTCAAATGACTAAATAAAACAACATTTATCCTGCAGAGGAGTTGCTTATATCTCGTGACAGTGCGTCTTCAGCTGGGCTCCATACTTGTCTCTCGCCTCTCCCCTAATCACTTTTAACCGTCATTACCAATTTGCAAATGATGGTGAATAACTACTCATCATGAGATGTACAGTATTTCGTAATATCTTTATTCTAATTATGTTTACCATTGTAATCGTGCAATTTGTAATGCTTTGCATGGACATGCGCTGGTGTGCGTTCATGAATGATAGAAGGATGGTGCGTGCACCTGCCAATATGACTGTTGACATGCGCTCTTAAAATAGCATATGAACAACTCGCCATTGACTTCTCACCAGGTTTAGGTGGTGTATGATAGCGATTTTTAGACAATGCGCCAGGTCCCTCCCTAGGTTGTTAATTGCCACACCCCTGGGCGCAATGCTTAAAAAATAAAGGTGCAAAATAACGAATTCAACTTCGCGCCGGTGAATAACGAACTTTACGCCATGCGCTGGTGACCGAAAATACAGCCCATAGTCTTTCACCATGTGACTGAGCTCTTTTTGTGCCAATGTGCTCTTGAAGTAAACAGTGTTGTTTGCAGAAGATTACAACTTGATGTTATGGTAAATCCTAAAGCTACTCAGTGTCTGAGTTTAAATTGAGGGAGTGTAATGGGTCTCTACTTCTGCTATATAACTAAGGCTCAAATTGACCCCTGGCAGGAGGAACTTGGTCAGCTGTTGGACCACGTGCTTAGATATTACCAAGTGTCAGAGGCTAGATCTGTTGGAAAAAAACACAGGAGTGAAAAATAGAGAGAGGAAAATAACTGAAATGAGCAATGGAGCAATCACTTGCCACATCTCATATAGCTAAATGCTTTCATCTGGGCCCGCTTTCATTATTAGATGTCAGTGAGAAATGTGAGAACAGAGGAAGCCATGGAGGGAAACGGGAGCCGTTACTTTTAAACTTCATTACACTCCTGCCTAAGAGCAAATATCTGTTCCAATCTTCACAGGAAAGCCATGGGTAAGTCTCGTAAGATCAAGAAATGGAGTGGCCTACAGCCACGCAAAGTGTAAATTCTTTGTTAATTCCAGTTAGCTTATGGGTGAATGAAAAAGGCCTCTCCTCTGGATGACATTCGCTAAAGCTGCTGAACTTAGCACATTTTTGGAGTCTGTAGACCCTCGATTATTTCCTTCAATTCCAGTGAAGCTCAGATCAGTCTGGTAATGAAAATACATAACAAATCAGCATTTTCGCCAAGCATGGCTTACCACAGCTGGCGAAGCTTACCATTTTGTTAAGTTCTTGGAATCAGACGCCGTCATGTACAGTTATCCAACAAAAAGTGATCTATTCATTTTCTCTTTGATGAATGTATTAATATCATTAAGACCCTCTTTGACCCTTCCAAAAATTCAATTGTTCTAAAGACGATCAAACTTGCTGTAGACCAAAAGTCTGTCCAAATTCATCTAGGACTTTAAAGTCATTGTTTTTGGTCATTGCTTCATGATTGTTTCAACATTAGTCACCAATAAAAATTGGGCAGCGACTTTTGACAGCGACTTTGATTTAGTTTGTGCGATCAGTTCAAGCCAATGTCTCTTTTGTGTGCGACCCTTTCTTCTGCATCCACAGTTGTTGAGCAAATTTCCACTGTGGATGGGTTTTTAAAAAGAACTTGACTTTATATTAGCACCTTAAATCTAATTACATCCATGCTTTATCTCCTAAAACTGTGATTATGCCTAAGCCTGAGAGATTGGAATCGGGGCCAAGAAATACAGTATGACCTCTTCAGACCTTCCCGCAATCACTTCCTTTGGAAACACTAGTGCTATCTCTTCAAGTAATATTTCATCACAACTGCTTTCGTTATGTTTGCTAATCTGATGACATATTCACTATGACAGCTTCCTCCACTTCCTTTTGGTGGGAACAACTACAGCAGCCGTGTTCAGTGTGATGTCCAAAGCACTGTCACTCTTAGGGCTCTATTTTGCACTCCAGCGCAACTGACTTTGTATACTTTTGTCTTTCCTATTTTGCAGTCAGCGCATACTGGAATTTTCCCTCCACAGGTATGTGCGCCCACCTCCTGGTCTAAAGTCAGTGGCGCAAATTCAGATGCTATTTTAAGGGCGCATGCATGGCCACAGTCCTGCAGGAATGAATGCTATGCACACTGATCTACAGACAACCTGTGCACAGATGGAAACATTCAAAGCCTTGATAATATTTGTCCGTTTCCCGGGTTTGTTTGTGCATTGGTCAACTAAATATTTAGTAGCCTATATAGTACATCTACATGCAATATCTTTACAACAACGCCTAATTACGACCTATTAATTTGGACAACTTTATACAGCCCTATAAAGGCTAAAGTTACCTTTAGTTTTGTTCCAATTTACCGTTGTGTATGGCTTTAAACATCGTGTGCGCTTTAACATCAGCCTATAAGCATTATTCCAGCTGCGCTAAGGTTTTGACAAGCACCACAATTTTGCCTACCTTGTTGTAGCCCATCTGAAATAACTCTAAGCTTTGCTATGTTCCCTCCATCCTTTCGTTGTTTTCAAAAAAAAAATTTATATCCATGATGGCCTTGAAGTCTTGAGTTTGTGAATTTGCTTAAATAAGCTTATTATGTGCTGTTAACCAGCAACCATAGACACTAAAGAAAGCAGCAAGTAGCCTTGGCTACAATTTCTGTAGTTTCTGCGTCCATTCATTGTTATTCTCTCTTCTGCTCAAACAAAAGTTGTGTGTGCATTAAGTTGATGACAACGTGTTTACAAACTCTACTTTACATACAATATTGTAAATAGCCTATTTTCATGCAGTTAATGGGATACTGTGCAGAGTTAGAAAGTTCAACTTGGAAACTGTTTCTGTTGCCTGATGGTAAGGTACAGCCGTAGCTTACACCTGCAGGAGCGCTTGCTTGGGCGCCTGTGTTGCGCAATGCACTTTGCTCCTCTCATCTATACGACACAGTTCCCATTTCTCCAAACCATACATAATTACAAGGACAAATATTGCTACACGAGGGAAATCAGTGTGGTGTCCGATGTGAAAAAATAGGTATAAATCTAGCGTACACATTTCCACGAATCACGGATGTGTTGATGACATAAATTAGGAAATATTAGAGGATTTAATGAGACCTGATGTTGAACTGCATGCCAATGCCATTTAACCCAAATGCCCCAGCAGCAGCACGGGAGAGGAGAGCTTATCTGACAGATCTGCATTGTCTATAGTGAGGTAATGTTAGATTACATTGCAAAAATATCACCATGCATTCATAACCTCGTGATTCAGTGAGAGTGATCCCAAAACATCGGAAAGTGGCATTTCTGTATTACATTTTGTAAAGAGGAAAAATCAATAGCAAACTGTTCCCAACTGACTATAGCGCTGTGAACCGTTCCTGGCTGCGCCTGGCAATTCCGCCATCATAATAGCAATCCGCTATGGAACAAGCGTGCCTGTTGTTAAAGGGAATGTGAGATGACGCTCTGATTGGTTTATTGCACGTTAGGCCCAAACCACACCCATGAGTAATGTAGCTACTATGAACCACCCCATTTTAGATTTGCGTCGGGCGCAACAGTCATTATCCCGCCGGTAAAATAGAAACTGTGGCACACAAGAAAATCCGATGCACTTCAATGTGGTTATTCCAAAATGGGAATACGAGTAGCTGGGCCGAAATAGCTTTCGTGACTATGCCTCTTGAGTGTATTTCCTCAGTGTGAATCCTACTGAAGCCTTTCTTTTCAGTGAGGCTCTCACAGGCTCAGGCGCGCCTGCAGGTGTACGTCCGTACGCACTGTGCGTACCATCAGGCTCAACAGCGAGAGAAAATTTCCCTTGTGTGTGTGTGTATTCACACCAAATTGGCCTACCATACCTTCCCAAATATGCACAGTATCCCATTAGCTGCATGCCATCAGGCTATTTACCATTTTCTATTACGTAAAGTTAGTGAACACGTTATCGAAATTAACGTGCACACATTTTGTTTGAGCAGGAGAGAGAATACGCACGCAGGCACGCAATAAGCTACTTGTTTTCTTTTACTCGGCTATCTATATACAGTATGGTTATCAGCACACAATGTTGAGCTAATTCACTAACTCAATACTCATCATGGATATCACAAGTTTTAAACAACAAAAACAGAAAGGATGGAGGCAGCAAAGCTAGGAGTTATTCCAGATGGACAAGAACAAGGTAGGCAATCGGTGTGCTTGTCAGAACGTTAGACTGCACTAAAGCCAGACGTCACGTTACGCTAGAACAAAACTAAAGGTAACTTTAGCCTGTATAGGGCTGTATCAAGTTGTCCAAATGAATAGGTCATTGTAGACGTTGTCGTTGTATTATTGCATGTGGATGTTATGCTATGTAGGCTACTTTTTTGCTGACTGACCAATGCACGGACCAATATTGTTCACGAGTGTTTTTTTGTTTTTTTTTGCGGGGGGTTGGGGTGATGGGTGTGCATTAATTCCTGCAGGCGCCCCTGCACAGGCTGATCTGAAGGATATTTGACTCTTAGGAAACCTTAATGGCACAGAGAAGGACTGTTCTTGGAGATCTAAAAGAAAGCCATGCATTAACATGCATGTACCCGTCAACCTGAAATTCCTTTCAGCGCTATCCTGGCAGATGGACAAGAAATGAAATTGCCAAAAATTGTGTTTGCCATTCTCAGTTTAGCTACTTCAGGGGGAAGAGAACACACACACACACAAACACACACACACACATACACACACACATATGCACTCTCACACACACACACATACACATACACATGTGGATCCAATGGTGGGTTACTGCTAACCAGCAAGGTGTGATTGAGACAGCAACTGGGGTGTCATTGCTAAACACCCCTTACACAATGTTAATGGGTCCTTGTAAGTGCACAGTGCATGCCGAGGGGCAGCTCCACCGTGCACTGATAACATGGTACATCTGTCAGCGAGGGGCTGAGGTGCTGAGCTGCCACCCCATCGGCGAGCTCACATCTTTGGGCCTCCTCCTCCTCCCTCCAGCTCAACACCCTTTCCCTCCAGCCCACCCAGCTCTGATGAGCTCTCCCAGCTGTCACTCACAGCCACGCTTGGCCTTGCAGGAACACGCTCTGTTTGACAGGGGAGAGCAGAGAGTAGAGTAGAGGTGAAGAGCCTCTCGTTGCTGGCGAGGGTAAATTAAAGTGGGTGTGTGTGCTGTCTTCTTGAGCTAGGTTCGGGTAGAGTACAAAGAGGCTGGTGGGCACTTATGTCCATTTTTATTGGTAGGTCAAAAAATAACAATTGTATGGTGCATACACCATATGGTTACTGATTGTTTGCAACTATCTGAAGGCATTTTCACTCATAACAGTCCTGTCTAAGGTCTGAACTAATGTTCATGGTTTTGTATACTTTGATCCAGTTAGTTTTGGTTTCAAATTGTAATTTTGTGAGCGCAGTAGCAAACTCTTCCTCACATGCAGTTAGGCTCATACGTTTTTGAACCCATGCTAAAGTTGACTAAAAAAAGTGGAATTGTTGGAAATTGATCTTAATGCCTTAAGTGAGGAAATATCCAACCTTTAAGGACACCAATTTCCTTTGTGAATGAATAATGTATCGTAAATAAATACATGTTCTTCCTTAAAATACAGGGGTCATAAGTATTCGCAGGCAGATGTTTATTTTTAAAGGCCAGTTATTTCATGGATCATACAAAGCATCCTGATAAAGTTCCCTTGGCCTTTAGAATTAAAAAAGCCCCACATCATCATATACTGTACCTTTCATTCACAAAGAAAATTGGTGGCCTTAAAGCAGTGGTCCCCAAGCTTTTTCTTCTGAGGGCCAGCTCGCTATGCCTGGCTCTAAGAGAGGGCCAGAGACTCAGAGTATATCAGTAACCATAAATATCTTAGAACTGTGAACAACAGCAGTCTACCTTAGTTGAATATTCCATTACATTTAATCATAGGCTACTGCAATTTAATACCATTGTTAGCTGTGTTTATATTGCCATCATGCCATATCAGTGTAAAATGTAGCTCAAATGAAACTACAAATGAAAATACTAATAAAAAGACGTAATCATTCCCAAAAGTATTAGCAGGGAGTCCCAAAAGTATATTTTATTCAAAATGTGTGAACTCTGAACTCTGTCTTTGCCTACACAGCTCAAGTTGTGAACAAGCAATATCCTACAAATAATTTAAAGTTCTCAAACTATGAGAGGTTTATGAAGTGCTGACAAAAACATCTGAAATGACCACTTTCACTCACCTTATGAGAACTTTGTGAATTGTGAATGTGAATGAACATTTGAACGAGTGGATAAAAAATAGAAATAATTATCCCAGAAAGACCCAGAAATAAGACTTGAATAGAAGTTAATTAGTTATTAACAATTAATTGATAAAGATTTAGAATACTTTGAGCACTGATGCAGTCAGCATACAGTAGGCCTCTTACATTGTTTGCAGGTAGCCCTACATTTCATTCCGTTTTCGATGGCAAACGCGAAACAGCGCCAAAACAACCACCAGTGGACAAAAAGAGTATTACATCTGTACAGTTAAGACTCGCCATAGAGAATGAATGGGGGAAATTACGGAGGTTATAGTTTGACGATGTCGGGCCAGATGCTATATACCACGGACATGTTTGGGGGGGCCACCCAAAATGAGGTGGCGGGCCGTAGTTTGGGGACCACTGCCTTAAAGGTTGGATATTTCCTCATTTTTTTACTTAAGGCATTAAGATCAATTTTCCAAAAGATGAATTTATATTCCTCTTCTTAGTCAACTTTAGCATGAGTTCAAAAACGTATGAGCCTCACTATATGTATGTCACCTAGTCTGGTTCTCTATCTACTTCACACTGGTTCGGCTTGTTCACAGGCGTGCATCTGATGTTTGAATGGAGATGTATGAATGAACAGTACTGACCTGACAAGTATAATGAATTTAATTGGTGGTAAATCAACAGTCATAAACTAAAGCTGCTAATATCATGCCCAGTCAGGGTTTTTTAAAGTTTTCTGAAGTTGGATCAGACTTGAAGCCTGGTTTGTACTAACATCACTCAAACACAACAGCTCTTCCCAAAGGGCAACCCCCTTTCCTCCTGAGCAATGTCTCAATCTTACTTCACCTCTTTCTTTTGTCTTCAGAGTATTCGTCCCTTCATCCTCTCATCTCACTCACCCACTGTTTTCTTGGGTTTGATCTAGGCCTGGCTTTGAAGAGAACGCTTCCTTTGAAGACACAGAGACACCCTTCAACTGGACCTAATGTATTGCCGGTCCAGCATGGTCCCCAACCAGGCACCGTATATTAGAAGGCATTTTTCATCCTGAACAAACTATAAAACTCACCCCAAGAGAATAGATCTATCAGTGAAAAGCCCACGGTCCCATATTCATAACACACAGAGAGAAAGACATATAGATAGAGAGAATATAGATAGAGAGAATATAGATAGAGAGAATATAGATAGAGAGAGGGAGGAAGGGAGAGAGACATCATGTCCAGAATAGCTATATGTTTTGTATGCATCTACAGGGCTCAGTTTCTCATGAAACTGATCTCATTTTTCAAAACATCGATAGGATTGAATATCATAAATTTGGCTTTGTTGGGAATTGAATTGTGAATATCATAAAGTTGGCTTTGTTGGGAAATACTGACAGTTACAGAGAACTCTATTAGAAGTCAAGTCATAATGACTGGTGCCCAGGTGATCTACTGGGCAGACAATAAGCAGGTCTTGTGACAGTGGCTAACTGGAAACACACAATGCCTTGACCCTGCAAGAACCTCCAACGAGACATCCCAGAATGCACTACTCATGGCACTCCCTCCAAAATGACATACACAGGAGTCCATCTGCAATTCATCTTTTCCTCATATGCATATCCCTAGGTGCCATTTTCAAATGCCATAAATCAAACTGTACCGGTATAACAATCAAAGCTGAACACAACCGTATATAACAAAATAGTAGAAAAGTAAAAATAAAAGAAGACTATAACTTCATCAGGTCTGGCAAAGCCAGGCCTTTGAAATGCAGGCAGGCAGAGGAGAGTCTATCTGCATCTTTACCAGTGCAAAGGGGGAAAGCTGTGAAAGAATGTAGGCCCAGTCTGAGAGGCAGTAGCCAAAAGACATTAAAACTTAATTTCCCATCTGAGGCAGGACAGTGGAAAAGCCCTGGACATGTTGCTTTCTCTGACTGCTTTAGTTTCTCCGCCTGGTTGTCTCCATTAAAAAAAAAAAATACTTGAATAATTGAGTAATTGGATGAATAACCAAGGTCTTAGCCACCACATTTTTCTTATTTGAGTTACACTGAAACAAAGAAGTGTGGTGGTGGGGGGGGGGGGACTAAGGTTAAAAAAAAGGATGACCTGTTAAGGGAAGTTCATTCTAAAAAGGCATCCTGTTCCTTCACCTGTCATTATTTCTCTCATCTGTCTCTTGCTCATCTCATATGGACCTTCATCCACACTGCCTTGCTCTTGTTGTACTTGTCTAAACCTCACTGTCTCTACCACTCTCCCTCTCACTCTCTTTCTATATGCCTTTCTCTCTCTCTCTCTCTCTTTCTTTCTCTCTCTTTCTCACTCTCTTTCTATATGCCTTTCTCTCTCTCTCTCTTTCTCTCTCTCTCGCTGCATTTTTTCAAAAACTTCTTCTTGTGGCTTTGAAACCTCATGTCTCTGGCCTTTGCATGAAAATAAAGGAGAAAACTATGCCCCTCCTAAATCTGTAAACTGCAATTAAGCCGAATTCCAAGTTTATTTCCAAACGCAGTCGTCGCTCCAGACCAAGTGAGAGGCCTGAGTCTAAAATTATCACACATTTAGTCGGGCAGCCGTGAGAAGGCAGTGCTCTTTTGGCGTCTTCTGTTGGGTGATCTGAGACTCCTCTTTCAATCCCACTTGACTACTGTCTACCTCACAGAGAATGTACCATCTACCTCCAATTGGGATTCTTTCCCTAGTTAACGTTGTAGGATGACATAATAGCAAATGACAGGACGGAAGGGCCCTCAAAGACTACAGACAGCTCAGCTCTGTATTGAGAGGGATATAGGCCGAATTAAAGGGTGTGGTTGTTAAGATGCAGCTGTAATTTATAATGCTAGAAGAAAGTTCTGTGCCTTCGCTGCCTAACTAGAGCTCTCCTAAACCGGAACGTTTAAGCTGAGTGAGTCTTTTGGATAGGCAACTGTGGTGGCAACCTCTGATTGGCTAGCCATGAGTCCAAGGGCGGGGCTTGGCGGCGGCTGACGTTCGGCCCACGCGTCACAAACCTCTACCTCAGCAACTGGTGTCTTCCAAGCCAG
>NW_027468565.1:36431505-36436505 GCF_046254945.1 Alosa pseudoharengus | reverse complement strand
ACTATTAGAACTATTACTACTAAAACGTTTTACATTACTGCACATGATGGGATAGAACATCCAACGAAGCCGGAATTCAATTTTGTCTTTGACAAGTTTGACAAGGGTAACTCTTTCAGACCCTACTTTCAGAGTAGGGTTACAAATCAAGCACAAAGATTGCTGAAGTGAGAGTGTGTGTGTGTGTGTATGTATATGCGTGTGTGTGTGTGTGTGTGTGGGTGTGTGCGTGTGCGTGTGTGTGCGTGTGTGTTTGTGTGTGCATATGTATGTGAAGCTACCTGTCCGAATTCAGAAAATATCGCACTCGTATACTTTTGGACACATACACATAGACAAAGAACACACACACACACAAATGATGGTCAAACACATTGATCTACTCAGCCATCAAGTACAATAAAGGCCCTTTACAGATAGCAAACATCATTAGGAAAGATTTGTGCGTCTTCAGCATGTGACTTCAGGTTTGACAGAGAATGCTCATGTGTACACTCGTATGCATTTGTTGTATGTGTGTGTGTGTGTGTGTGTGTGTGTGTGTGTGTGTGTGTGTGTGTGTGACAGCTTTAAAGCCTGCACTCCTCTTAACCTCCTCACCTTGGCCCATGCGAGGGGTGGGAGGCACTGCGAGGTGTGTGTGTGTGTGTGTGTGTGTGTGTGTGTGTGCTGTCAGGGTAAACATGACCCCTGCACACCGCGGGGCGGGCCCCTCTCTCCTGAGTCGTGCTGGGACAACGGCGCGCTGCGAAGGCCAAACAACGCCGCGGTAAATCTAAACTCTCCTCCTGATGCCCCTCCCTCTGCACCCCTCTGAGCGCCGATGTCAGGGTACAGTAAGGACGTCTGGGGGTAGGGATGGTAGAAGTGTGTTTCTGTGTGTGTGTGTGTGTGTGTGTGTGTGTGTGTGTGTCTGTGTCTGTGAGTGTGTGTCTGTGTGTGTGTGTGTGTGTGTGTGTGTGTGTGTGTGTGTGTGTTAGTGTGTGTGAGTGTGTGTGTGTGTGTGTGTGTGTGTCTGTGTCTGTGAGTGTGTGTCTGTGTGTGTGTGTGTGTGTGTGTGTGTGTTAGTGTGTGTGAGTGTGTGTTGGGGGGTAGACCTGGGGTCCGTTATCCACTAGGTTGGGGTTTGGATTTCCCTTACATTCGGCTGTTCCATAAAACATCAACTCCCTGGTTGATGTCTACCCAGCAGGCCATGTCTGTGCGGGTGTGTGTCTGTGTGTATATGGATAAACATATGAATTTCTCCAATTTATATGAATATGAATTTCTTCATATTAAGATTCAATCGGTAAAACACTTTTCAAGACCCAGCGATGGCAAGACATGTTGCCAAGGCATTAATAGCAGGTTGAATGAGCACAGAAAACACAGCAGCGAGATGCATACTAACCAATACCAGTCATCAACAGCACACATTGGCCCTTTCCAGGACATTTCATTTCCTTGACTCTTAGAATTTGTTTGTCTCAGAAAACAAATACTTTCCATCACTAGAGAGCCATGTGGGAACCCTGGATGTGTGTATGCGGCGAGAGCACTCACATCAGACCAAAGTGGGGGAAACCACATCAAGCCACATGAGGACATTTAGATAATGTCTAAATTTAACACATGATTCACAGCCTTCTCATGGCAGAGCGGCTCAGATCGCTCAATCAGACCCTAGACAAAACAAACACAAACAGCCGTACGATTCTCCCCTCTCCCACAGTGCCTCCACATCACACCCACTGCATGACTCACAAACACCGTGGGCTTATGGGTGCGTGTGTGTGTGTAAGAGAGAGAAAGAGAAAAAGAGAAACAGAGAGTGTGTGTGTGTGTGTGTGTGTGTGTGTGTGTATGTGAGAGAGAGAAAAAGAGAAACAGAGAGTGTGTGTGTGTGTGTGTGTGTGTGTGTGTGTGTGAGAGCGAGAGAGAAAAAGAAAAACAGAGAGTGTGTGTATGTGTGTGTGTGTATGTGAGAGAGAGAAGAGTGTGCGTGTGTGTGTATATGTGTGTGAGAGACAAAAAGTGTGTGTGTGTGTGTATGTGAGAGAGAGAAGAGTGTGTGTGTATGTGTGTATATGTGTGTGAGAGAGAAAAAGAGAGTGTGTGTGTGTGTGTGTGTGTGTGTGTGTGTGTGTGTATGCACTCTCATTAATGTGCTTCCCACCACACCACACCATCTGCAAACAAAGTGACGAGCAGTCCTTCGCCACCCTTTAAACACTTCACCGGTCCAAGCATGCCAACACTGTGGGACTGTGCGCACCCGCCAACCCCCTGTCCCCAAAATTAGACTCAGACGCCCGGCAGGCCGACCGACCCACACCCCTTGCTCGTCCAAAACCAATCCAAACAGGGGCCTAAGGATTCGGCAGTGCTGTGCCAAAGCAAGCCCTGATATGTTTGACTCACTGTGGGTGTTTATCAAGCCACCTCAGACTTGAAATCATCTCCACTGATTCACCGTCTGAGAACACCAATGTCTCTCCAAGAGCACACGTGGGGCCTTGAAAGAACCTTGTGTCTGACAAACGTTAGGCATTAATGCCCAGCATCTGTGTGTCTGTGTGTGTACGTGTGGGGTGTGTGGGGGTGTGCGTGTCTATGCTGGTGGTCAAAACTACGTATTCAACCAAACCATCCTCTATTCTCAAACCATCTGTGAAGGAAGCAGCCCCCAACAACAAACAGGCTACTCATGCTAAAAAAAGGGAAAAAAAACTAAATAAATAATGAAATAACGAAAAGCCAATTCATTCCGGTCTCCTTTTGAGGCCATCCACAGTGGCGTTCGCGGGTCCTGGAGCCGGTAAAGTACTGTGTGTAAGTGTTTCTACTTATTGCTGGAGAGGGGCTAAAAGAATTCAGAAAGTACTTCCAGGAGGCCCTTAATGTGTTCCTCATTTACTGGGCTGAATGATGCTCTAAGTGAAGGCAGAGCCTCTACACAGTTCGGCTCTGTGACCTCGGTTACAAACCTAACTAAACACACATACACATACACACACACATACACACGTGTTCAATATGCATGCAAAGAAACATGCAAACACAATTATACCAATGCACACACACACACACATGTGCACTCTTTTTCTCTCTCTCTCTCCCCCACCCACACACAGAGTGCTGTACCCAAAATGTATGAAAACATACATGCAGGTCCTACCAAACAAGCATAGCCACATACAGCACACTACCCCTTAAAACGATCACACAGGCTGGTACGGACTGACATGCAACAAAAAGAATTAGCACACAATGCAAACACTTCTACAATCACCTCTACCAAAGTCCTTTTAGGCAAGTCCCTCCACTCGGCGGCCATATTGCAACGCTTTTTGGGCACTCATCATCGGGCATCCTCTTTGGCAGAAATGCGCGTGCAAGGCTTCACGACACCAATCTTGCTCCAGTGGCGAGTTCACAGCACATGATTGGCACGATGTCTTCACAACACACCATATGATTGGCTCAATGTATTCACATCACACCACATGATTGGCTCAATGTATTCACATGTCGACGTTTTGCCGAGGAAGGGGTGGGATTTGTGTAGACAACGGCCATATTGGCGTTACAAACTAGCCCCATGCATTTCTATGAAGAATTTTTTCAGTGCTGTGTCTCCACATTAGAAAGTCTCTGCCTCTACCCATTCACATGCACATAAATAGACATGTGCCTCATGTCTTCAGGTATAAAACCACATGCATGAACCACCTCCCACTGACATCCATTCCCATAGTTCCAGCCTGCACAAGCTAAAGGAAGAAACACAGCAGAAATGCTGGAGGAACCCTGACGCTCCTAGATCACAGGGCCCATGTCCCTACGGTCCCCCCACACTCACACTGGGCCCATGTCCCTACGGTCCCGACGGTCCCCCCACACTCACACTGGGCCCATGTCCCTACGGTCCCCCCACACTCACACTGGGCCCATGTCCCTACGGTCCCCCCACACGCTCACACTGGGCCACGCTCACCTGCGCCGATCTCAGAGCTTAGTGTCCATCCGTCAGAACCTTCTCCTGCAACCTCGTGAATCTTCGACCTAAACAAAATAATCACGTTCGGCTGAGCAGACTGCAGACTGCGTGCGGAGTAGAGTTGCTGTCGCCCGGGCACCAGAGAGAGAGAGAGCGAAAACGGAGTCTCTCTCTGGACACTTGGACCTCTAAACACAGACTCTGGCCATTTCAAACCCTTTGACCCATTCACAGCGGGTATTTTTAGACTTTAAAGACACAGACAAATGGCATGAAAACAATCCCCTGTTTTTTTCTTTTTTTCTATTCCTTCATTCCCCTTTTTCTTTCTCTCTCTCTCACTCTCTCTCTCTTTTTTAATGACGCTAGACAGGGAGGGTGCCCAGTGTCTCTCCCTTCCTCTGCACAACACGCAGTGTGTAAACACCTAACAGGCCGCGTCCAGCGGCCAAACGAATGCTCCGGGTCCAGAAATACCGTATGTGCTTGCCGTACATTAAACATCCTCACCAGGAACTGGGTCAGTAGAGGCTGGGCCTCTTTCTGCTTTTCTTTTCTCTTCTCTTTCCCTTTCTTTTCTTCTCTTTTCTTTCCCTTTTTCTTTGCCGTCGTCTTCTTTTCTTTCCGCACCAAACCACAACCCTGCGAGGGGAAAGACACTCACTAAACACACACACACACACACACACACACACACACACACACACACACACACACACACACACACACAGGGCATCTTCCCTGGGCTCTAGCCCTCGCCTCTCACACACACACACACACACACACACACACACACACACACACACACACACACACACACACACACACACACACACACACACACACACACACACACACACACACACACACACAGGGCATCATCCCTGGGCTCTAGCCCTCGCCCTCGCTCTTCTGAGTCATGCCAGTCCAAGCAGCGTGGAGGGAGAACAGCGTGTACTGGAAAACATTTAGGTGTCATCAAAGACACACACACACACACACACACACACACACACAC
>NW_027468565.1:36399005-36421505 GCF_046254945.1 Alosa pseudoharengus | reverse complement strand
TGTGTGTGTGTGTGTGAGATGTGTGTGTGTGTGTGTGTGTGTGTGTGTGTGTGTGTGTGTGTGTGTGTGTGTGTGTGTGTGTGTGTGTGTGTGTAAACGCGGGGCAGTCTCTGTTTGTAATTCCTGCTAATAAAACGTCAGGGATTTTCCTGTTTTGTCTTCGCTTTGGTGCAGGGGCCCCAGCCTGCCGCTCGTCGGTCGGTCGGTCTGGGCCCGAGGAGTTATTCTCTGTGTTATTCCTTCGACCTGGGCAATAAAGATGAGAGACTGACCCCTCGCGCACGAATGTGCCTTCCCGTCTCCAAGGGGCTTCCAGTCATGATGTAAAATACGGAGCCGGGGCCAGAACCCCTAGCCACCGAGATGCTACACAAGATCCTTGGGACAAATTACGCAGCGTTGTGCAAAAAGAAGAAAAAACAAGCAGTCCTGGAAATTTATGCCGGGTGCATTAAAGCTTAAAGTAAAAACAGCCTCTATATATCACCACCATTAATGTCCTAGCTCGTAACACGGCGAGCGTCCACACGCTGCTGTCAGGCCTGACCACCCTTCCCCACCCCGATGCGTTGCTCCACTCCGCAATGCCCCGCTGTATCTGATTTATACCGTTTATTTTAAAAATAAATTTGTCTGGCCTTCGCATGTGTGCTTTTCGATCTCAAATATTTTTAATTCCTCAGAAAATACTTAACGTACGAGTGATCTGACTCCTGCAATCAGCAGCACTCTGTTAGATTTACTCTAAAACAATAACGTGCACGAGGATCTGTTAAGACTTATTCTTCAACAAATAAAACACTGCTCAAAAAACCTCAGGAAGAAGTGACAGAATGAGGGGTGACAATAACATAGTAATAAGTATTCAATAACATGTTAACAATCCACAATGGCTCTATAAATGTCCTCAGAGCAAAACATATATTAATGTCAAATGTCAGAAATATCTTAAAGCTTTCAACATCTGTCTCCAGAAAACAATAAACACTGATCATGTGATCAGGTTACATGATACACATACACAATAATACCATAACTCACAGACAACTGCTTATTACATCTAAACAATGCACAAGAACACAACGTCAGCAACTTCAACAGTTTAACCCTGTACAACACAAGTATTTCACACTATTGGATAAGTCTGATGACGCATAATCATCTGCTCTCATTCTGTCTTCACACACTCCCTCTGTTCATGCGTACACACATACACACACATGCACATACACACACACACACACACACACACACGTACAGTACACACACATGCACACACACACACGCACACATGCACACACACAGACATGTGCACACCTACAGACGCAGACACATTCATGTTGTTCCTCAAATGCTGATGGCGGTGGAGGGGAGTTGCTTTGGAAGTAGATTAAAAAATCTTTCCATTCCGCAAGAGAGAGAGAGAGAGAGAGAGAGAGAGAGAGGGCCGTAGAAAAAGATCTAATTACACTTTAACACACAGCAGCTGCCCTCCTCCTCTCTTGTCTCTCACCAAAGTCTTTCTCTCTCTCTCTCTCTCTCTCTCTCTCTCTCTCTCTCTCTCTTGTTTTCCTTCTTATTTTTCCAGACATTTCTCACAACTTTCCCCCCTTTAAGGTTTTATATCAGACATTCCTCTGGGGGCCTCCCTGATTTATTTGATCGGCCCAAAGTGTTCCACTGCCTGTCTGACCCCTGGTGACCCTCCCCCCCTCAATACACACACCACACACACACACACACACACACACACACACAACACCATCACTACCACCGCCCCACCCAGTCTCGACTATCCCCAAAGGCAGAAAGCTCTCCCTGTCCTTCCAGGGTGCTCTCCCCTGCATGACCTGCTTTAGCTATCCGCCGTTAGCCAAGCTAGCAGCTTGTGTTTGCGCCCCTGGAGGGAGGAGCACTTACATTAGCCACCTGAGCGAAAAGATCCACCTCCATAAAGATCTAAGTTCTCGGATAAACATTCCTGTTATCCTACTTAACACTCCTCGCCATGTGAGATGGCCTTAAAGAGAGGAAGCGGTTTAGAGAAGTTAATCACGCCGTAAATCTCAGCATACCCTTCTGCCTTATGCTCCAAACCCAGAGAAGATACAAATCATTGTAAACAGCTGAAAAACAAAATGCTGAAAAATACGGCCTGGCATCCTTACTTGCCATCACGGCGAGAATGGGGCTGAAACTCCTCTAGAACTTTCCAAACACAGACACAGTCTATAGAGCTCTATCTAAGTGGACAAGTGAGCGGCGCGGAGCTCAGTGCACAGTGGTTCATCGTTTTGAACTCATATGGAAAAGGCAACAGATTGGCATGCTTTCATGTAGGCTTAGAGAGTTCTTGTTGGCTTGTTTAGCGTAATTTTATGCTTTGTGCATTTACAATCACGCTGAGGATGTGGGCATGGAAAAAGATTAGGAACATGCTGACTCCATGAAACAACGTTTTGTCGAGCTCTGATGCGAGCAGAGTGATCAAAACACATCTATGTTCACATGTTGTTTTAATAGCCTCTGACAAAGAGTGATGAGCAGATCCAAAAAGCAAACACCTCAAATGGCAGCTGAATTGGCAAAGCGAGCTATTCGTAAAGCCCAAAGCTCTCCTTCCCACTCATACACAGCTGCCTTTGGTCCAATGCCAAAGGAATGAGAGATACGCGTGCGTTTATTATATAGGGAACATAAAGCGTGCGTTTATTATATAGGGAACATACAACAATGATGAGTAAAACATATACGGTGGTAGAATTTAAAAAGGCTACTAAAGATTTTTTTTTCTAAAAAAACAAAAATCATCCTCCTCCTCAAGATGGAGACACTGTAGCAATCCAAACCAATCACATAAACATTTTGTATCAGGAAAGAGAACTTTCCAACCTAACAAAACCACATTTTGGTTTTGGATTACAGACACAGCTTTACAATAATCTGTCCCTCTTGTCCCCAGGTCAGTGAAATTCTCCTCAAGTTCTGTTTCTCACAACTGGCCTTCCAGAGTGTCCACTCAAAAAAAAACAAACACGCACAAAAAGCTCCTGCGCAGTTTCTGGATTTGAGAAACAAACTAAATCAGCAGTTCTGGCAAGTGGAGCATTTCAAACAAACTATTCCAGCCAATCAACAACATTGCTTCAGACGCACAGTAGGGAGAGGTGTATCTGATTGGCTGTTGAATTCAAATGCCAACAATCCCTTTCACCATGGATCGAGGGCTGGACCTTTAAGGGCCTTTAAGTGAGTGTAGTGAAGACAGGAGACAGGAAAAGGGGTGGGGGGTCCTTTTTTCTGTGGCTTTGGAGAGCATTCAGATTTCCATCATTGTCGCGGTTTCTGATCCGGAGCGGCGCAGGAAGAACATGCTGAGCGCTGCACAGTAAATTAGCAGCTCCTGCAAGTGGATGGCTTCTCCAGACCTCCACAGGGTTCATCTGAGAACCTGCGAAGGGTTTCCACACAAGATAAAGTAAACAATATAGTAGGCGAACAAAGCCAGAGCAACAGTAGCTCCTTTAAGTACGATGCCAGACACAGGCCTGGGTGAGAAAGAATGTCAAATGGAATAGAAAGAGAGAGGCGTCAGACAGCATCAGATTCCATCTGCTTGGGGAATATTGTGAATGTTATCGCCAGTGGAACAATCTTAACAATCTTCACAGCAGTGTCTCTACGGTCGTAGCTATTTGTGAGATATTAGCAGGTACATTTTTGTGGTCTCTTTATTTTGACTTTGTTTTTTATTTCATTTTTCGTTTCGAGTGAGGGACAGCCAGAAGCACACACAGTGTTCCACAGAACCTTCAAAATAACAAGAAGTAGAGAAACGAGGAGCGAGAGAAGAAGAAGAAAGAACAAAAAGAAAGAACAGCCAACTGCAAATGTTCTCCAGCAGTCAGATGCTGGCGTGGGGAAGGTGGAGGGGGAGGGTGGAGGGAGACGGGTTCTCCTGAAACACCGGTTGAGATGCTTTCCGACCGCACCGCTGAGCCGGGCCCAGCCACACACTCGCGGGCCAACGTTTTGCACCCGTGGTGTGTGGCGGGGGTCCGCAGGCACAGATGTATTTGTGTTGGGCCCCGCGGCAAACCTGGCCCTGTCTAAGCCACGATGGGGCCCCGGCTCAGGGCCCGCAGGTCAGCTCCAGGGGTCAGTTCGAGCACGGGCACGGGCATGGGAACTGGCACGGACGCCTCAACGAGGCAAGCGCACAAACGCACAAGCACGAGCAAACAACGAGCAAGATCTAACCTGAGGAGACGCAGAAGTGTTGGACGCAGAAGTGTGTTTGACTTTCAAAAGGCCGCCTGCTTTCCCGGCACATATCCCCACAGCATCCAACCATCATATCTGAGTCATCCACTGGCTGAAAGGAGGACGTCGGGCTTGTTAGCTTAGCCCTGCAAATCCCCAACACTAGCTTATTGTAACAGTGTACGATTTGAATCGCCAGGGGAGTTTCCAACTGCAACAGGCCAGTTCTTGCCTGTGAGGCTTCTATAATGTGAACTCTTAAAGCAAGGGTTAATGTGTGCTTGACTAATCCACACTGGGCACACACACCAACTCCCTGATATCATTCCTGGAGGAGGGAGCACCTTGGGTGAACCATGCGTATACATTATGGAATCTGACACATCAGGCACTGATTTGATGTAAAAATAGAGATGCCAAATAGAGAGAGAGAGAGAGAGAGAGAGAGAGAGAGAGAGAGATAGATAGAGAGAGAGAGAAACAGGGGAGAGTGAGAGACAGAGGGACAGAGTTATAAATCTCAAGCAGCAATGACTAAACTGGGCTACATAAAAGCAAAGCGGAGGGAACCATTGGAGGACCTTGGCGATGTAAAGCGCCAGGACATGTTTCAAGCTGCCGCTTTCCCAGCCCAGCGCACACGCGTACGGTTCACGAGGTGAAGGCGGCCCTCCCTGCACTTATGCACCCCTCCGCCCTGCAAACTAGCTCCCAAGTGCACTTACTGCACGTCTGACTGCTCACCGGTGGCCTCTTTTAGTGACATTTCTCTTTCTGAAAACAAGATAAAAATGGGTCTGTTTTTTTTCAGTCGTTCAGAGCAGGATGGCCCAGCATTGTTGAACGATGGCTGCACTGTGATTTCCTACTCTATGGTGGCTTGATTCTGACTGCCACAAGGACACAATAAGCACAGCCACAAGGCCGACAGTGTTTCCATCGCTGGCCGAGAAACTACGGCGACACAGTGGCCAGTTTTAGCCGAGAGGTCAGAGCAACACAAAGCTCGGCCACAAAGAGGCTGAACAGCACCCTGCCAGCAATAGAATCAAAATCTCCACCGCAGAGTTCTCAAGTCTAAGTGGTGGAGGGTTCTCTTCTTCAAAACAGCAAACTAATTCATGGGGCACTCAGCTTCTGGTGAACCTATGCTGAGCTGTGGTCAAGCGTTGTTTGACCGGTTTAGAAACTGACGAGTGCTTTTTACACACAGTTTAGTATGAAAGAATAAATCAGTGGGGATGACTGAGGCTTTGAGAATTATTTTCAGAATGTATAGAGAGATCCAGGCCATATTTTGCCTTCAATCTGAAATTGTGGTGAGAGAATCTGAATCTGAATTCAGTTGTACTACTCACTGAATTCTACACAATCCATTGGAAATAGAGCTGAGACTATAGTTTCTCATATAGTCCAACTCTTTATCCCTCTGTCAGCTTTTCATGCAGCTCTTCCTCCATGTATACTCAACAACAACACATTACATTTATATAGCGCTTTTCTCGACACTCAAAGCGCGTCACATGGAGGGGGGGGGGGCTTACTAACCACCACCAATGTGTAGCACCCACCTGGGTAATGCACGGCAGCCATTATGCGCCAGAACGCTCACCACACACCAGCTTGAGGTGGAGAGTGAGGGAGTGAATGAGCCAATTACAGTGGGGGATGATTAGGGGGCCAGATTGAATGAGCCAGGTTGGGACTAGGGCTGGGATAAACGATTATTTTTTAAACGATTAATCTAGCGATTATTTTTTCGATGCATCGATTAATCGAAAGATTCATTTTTTCAGTCCGATTCGATTTCGATTCGATTCGATTATCGATTATCTCCCCATTAATTCACTAATAGCAACTTATACATGTTTATTTACACATCTGAATGAAAAAAACATGAATTCTTTAACATTGCAATATATGTTTATTGCTCTTAAGATTCCAAAATAAAAGACTATACAAGTGCAAAGTAATGCATTCTTAGTCAGAGGTAGCATTCAATAAAGTTCAGTAGTGTATGTCTAATTAAGTGCCTGTCATTTTAAGACGTTCGTGTGGGAATCCTTGCAATTAACATTAACACAGTTAAAAGGCTGCTGATGTGTGGATGCAATTCATAACGTAGTTAGTTCAAATAACGGTTCGTACTTCTCCTTTGGACAAGCACTTTTGAGTCTTGGAAAACACTTTTCCATTTACATCTGGATTTGGCAAACATTCAGAGTCAATAAAATGAGCCCTGCATGAGTAACGAATAAGCAGCTGCAAGTAAGCATGCTAAACTTGACACCCAAACAGTATTCTAACGTTAGCTTTGAGATACTGCTTGATTGCATACTGTAACTTAACTTAGTTTAGTCTCCTCAATATACTATGTTGTGATAAGACCTTAGCAGAGTTTACTTTAACTTTAATTCAGCAGTTTTAATGCTGCAAATTTGCGCAGCATGGTCACAATGCTAAGTAGATGCTAAGCGGATTTAATAGCAATTTAGTCCACTGTGTTCTATGCAGTGCTTCTATGTGGCAACAAAAATCCTTCAACAATCGTGAATATTTTGTTAAATGCACATATGCAGAGGAGGAGCAGCGGGCTCGTTACGAGAGAGAGCGAGCGGGGCGAGGAAAGCCTGTGTGAGTAAAAAGTGCAGCTCAATGAAATTATTTTATCTTATCTTTAATTGAAATAGTAGGCCTACAACATAGAACATCAATGTGTGGTGGCCGGTTTTGATTTCGTGGTGCCCAGCCACAGATTAGTCAATGTATGGAAAACACTGAAGGTGTAAAATTAAAAATATTTAGCAGCACACTTGACGAATCGACGCTCCTATTTTGCATCGACGTATTTTTTGCGTCGACGTCATCGATTACGTCGACGCGTTGTCCCAGCCCTAGTTGGGACTCTCAAACTTATTCTCAAACATCCTGTTTCAAAATCCCTTTCAGCTGATCTATAATTGAAAGGGAAGGGAGAGGCGAGAGGGAGGCGTTTTTTTAACACTCACGGGCCAACACTTTGGACCCATGTTTCAAAATCCCTTTCTGCTGATCTACAATTGCCCCTCCTCACAGATTGATTGAGATTGATTGATGCTGGACTGTAAAAATAACTCCTTGGGCCTTCAAACATTCAACACTGACTGAAGATTTCAAAGTTAATTCATTGCACAAACGCCTCCCCACCATCACTTTTGGACAATGGACTCCTTTAAAATCTCTCCGAGGACAGACGCTTACTCTCACATATGCAAACACTACTCCTGTGCGGGCAGACACAGATAAATGAACTCTGGATCATCACCTGGTCGACTCCCTCCTGGCAAATCCAACTTGTCTTCACTTGCTTGCTTGGGAATGCTGGCCAGTCTTGGTCCCCAGTCCACTCAAAAACAAAATCCCCTCTCAGGATCCCTCAGGTTATAAAAATCAGAATATTTATTGAGGCCATTGTGGGGAAATAAATATAAAACTAAATACATGTCTAAGGACAGACTGTGCTACGTCAAAAGAGTTCATGAGACCTTTTGTGCACTTCGAAAGACAAACTGCAGACTTTTTGTGCCTCTCTGTAATTCACAGGACAGAGAAAAGATGCTCATTCACACAAACCAGAGACTTTCTAATGAGGAGACACAGCACTCAAAAAATCCTCCATAGAAATGCATGGGGTTAGTTTGTAACGGCCGTTGTCTACACATATCCCACCCCTTCCTCGGCAAAACGTCGACATGTGAATACATTGAGCCAATTATATGGTGTGTTGTGAAGACATCGTGCCAATCCTGTGTTGTGATCTGGCCGCTGGAGCAAGGTTGGTGTCGTGAAGCCTTGCGCACATGCATTTCTGCCGAATAGGGCGCCCAATGAGTGCCCAAAAAGCGTTGCAATATGGCCGCCGAGTGGAGGGAATTGCCTAAAAGGACTTTGCACAAACTCAGACTTTTGCTCCTGACACAGCAACATATTTCCCTCACTACCTAAACAAAATGGCTGAATAGTTTGCCCTGAATGATCTCTAAGTTTAAGTTTATATACATTTGTCCCATATCCCTTTGTGTAAGTACAGCAAGTACAGTAAAGCCAAAGATAATGCATCCACCAACATCTGGATACTATCATATAATAGGCTATAGAGCTACTTAATTGAATGAATATATTACTCCCTCAATGGGGGAAAAAAGTACATATGGTAGGTTTCCATGGCAACATTTTACCCATTCCGATCCAAATTCTACTTTCCATACAATCATTTTCACTACAATGCCAGATCAAACTTAAATCTTCATATAGCTTTATTAAATCTCACTATAGTTGGTTTTCCACATGGTTCTGGGAAAAATCCATCATGACTTCCAGAAAAATGTAACTTCTGTAGCCTTCATCCAAAATGACAAGACCAGTCAAACCACTCTGGAATGAAATCAACCGCATTCCATGTGCAAACTTCACTTGAACCCTACTTGATAAGATTGATAGAGCTATGTCACAAGTGTGTTATGACAGATACCATATCCTCTTGGCTTAAGACAGAGAGTTTCAAATTAACTGGACCCATTAAATGTGAATAAACTTGAAATGCTGTCTAAACTCGGTACACCTGTGCCTGTGCAGCCCTGTCGCTGGACCCACACTGCCCAGCGCTCGCACGGTGACCCCATGGCACGCTGCCCAGCGCTCGCACGGTGACCCCATGGCACGGTGACCCCATGGCACGGTGACCCCATGGCACGCTGCCAGCGCTCGCACGGTGACCCCATGGCACGATGACCCCATGGCACGCTGGCAGCGGCAGGGCTGTGGCCGGGACGTTCCCCTGTAGCCCCTCCAGGACATAGCATGAGCTCTTGGAGCCGCTCCAGCCAGCCCAGTCCCACGGTGTACACACACACACACACACACACACACACACACACACACACACACACACACACACACACACACACACACTGACCCTCCCCTGGCCCTGCTGCTCCCCACCTCCAGTCACTGTGCCATGGCGCTCGCTGACAGATTTATCAAGGCCAACCTGTGTGCCTTGCATGCTTAACTTCCTGGTGGATTCACTTCATTTCCTCCTGCCCTCATCCTCTCCCACACCCCCCCACCCCCCACTCTCTCACTCTCTCTCTCTCTCTCTCTCTCTCTCTCTCTTCCTCTCTCTCAACCTCTCTCTGCTGTTGAATCAGGCTTTGTACCTATGCGGCCTACAGCCCAGGGCATGAAGTCCTATCTGCTTCCCAATCCGCTCTGTTGCTGCAAACTGTCTGAGGCATTCTGGTATGCAACTCGTAATCTGTTCATTTGATTCATGGGGTACTTCCCATCCTCCTTGCATTCCTGCAGCGATATTCTCTCGATGTTTCTTCAATATTTCCTCATCATTCAAAACCTGTTTGACCACTGCATCCTGTATGTGCATGCGACTAATGGAGTCCATTCATCACGATGGTTTAATTAACTACAATCGCTGCTGAGAGGCTGTGCAATCTGTCTGTGGCAAGCGACAAAATGAGAGGTCCAACCTGAGAGAAATAATCACTGAATACATTTTTCTGTGATCAGAAACACGGCACACTGTGTTACTCATTTTTGACATGCCAAACTGAAGCCAATAGCAACAGCACGTTGCTAAAATTAATTACTACCTGCTGATAATCTGCCCGCCTGTGGTCATTAAAGGCTTTGGAATCTGGCTCTGCACAGGGCATGGCTATATAAAGACATGTGGACTCATTTGTGCTCACAGCTTTTGCTTCTATGGACAGGGAAAAGTGACACGCACATGCACGCACGCACGCACGCAGACACGCACGCATGCACACACACACAAACAAACATTTGATCGGCCCAAAGTGTTCCACTTCCTGTCTGACCCCTGGCGACCCTCCCCCCTCAATACACACACACAAACACACACAGACACAGACACATACACACACACACACACACACACACACACACACACCACAATCATCTTTATGGTGACAGATCAGAAATCCCATTCTTCTCATGTCATCAAATTTGAGAGAGAAGAAAAAAAAAACAAATGTGAGAGAAAAGGAGAGCACAAGATGGAGAGATAGATCCTATAGATCACCTTAGAGGAAGAAAGAGCAAGATGGAGAGATAGATCCTACAGATCACCTTAGAGGAAGAAAGAGCAAGATGGAGAGATAGATCCTACAGATCACCTTAGAGGAAGAAAGAGCAGACCTCCGTTTGGGCTGTGTGGAGGTCAGAGATGCAGCTGTGGCTGGTCCCCTACAAGGCACTCTTTGTCCAGCCATGGCCACCTGTCCTAAAGGGTGGATGCCGGTGAGGGGGAGTGGGGAGGGGGGGGCTACTGACGGCGAAAACCTCAGGGGTCATGCATTCCCTGTCCCTAAGCCAGCGTCACCTCTCTCTCTCTCTTACTTCCATTCTTTCTTCCTCTCTCTCTTTCTTTCTTTATGCAGAGCTCTGCGTCCCGAGTGGATTGGCGGCCGTGCCTCTGCGGTGCTTCCAGAGTTCAGTGGAAAGGATCTGCCCTGACACACCCCCCCCCGCCCCAGGTGCCTCAGAATGCTCAGGTGCTTCAGCTGAGGCTCACTGGGGTGCACACCTGCACGCTGCTACACACACACACACACACACACACACACACACACACCACACACCACACACACACACACCACACACACCACACACACACGCACGCACACACCACATACACCACACACACACACACACACGCACACACACGCGCACACCACACACACACGCACACAAACACACACAGAAGTCTCCCAGGCCAGTCAGTGACGTTCACCTGTTGGAAGCCCTGTTGCTATTATCCTGCTAGAGAAGGACGGTCATGTCTGACAAAGCCTGTAAGGTCGAAATGGTTTGGTAAAAAGGGAAGACGCTTCTCGCGCATTACAAATCATTCCACATCATTAAGTGTTGACATCCTGTTTTGGTGTCCTGCACATGAACTGTCCTTTCAGATGTGCACACATTACATTAACAACAGACCATCTCCACTTTCAAGAGGAATCCATTACGGAAAACCATTTCTGCAAGCCCTTTTATGTTGCAGACAGACTGCTGAAGAGTGAGAGTGGTAGAACCAGGGCGCAATAGCATAATAGTCTCAAGGCATCATACTTTCTTGGTAGCAGGAATAGTATTTCTACCTGAATCCCTCAAACTTCTTGACGTTGACACTTTGCCATCTTTAAATAGGCTCCATGTGTGCTTACAAAAATAAGCAGATATAAATATCCAGCCAGAACTGTTCAGCTGGGGAAAAGCTTTCCTCTGAAAGCACCCACCCACCACCCCCCTCCACCCCGCACACAACATCAAAAAAAGAGAACCCTCTCATTGAACCTCGTCTTCTCTCCTCCCTCCACTTGCGTGCTTCCTTTCCCAGCATTGAGCGGAGGGGATCCCTTTGGATCCATTAGCCTGCTGCCAGGCAGAGGGCCAAGGCTGATGCGGCAGCTTTACGGTTACACATGACACGGTGCTACAGGTTTCAGTGGGGTGGGGGTGGCAGTAGGGGAGATGAGTATCACGCCACAAACTGCTGGGAATCTGCAGAAGAAATATTCCATAACCACACACACACACACACACACACATACACACATACAAACGCATACACATGGTGTACCGTACCAGCCAAAGCTAACAAAGTCATTTCTGAGCCACACACTCCGTGACTGTGCCTCCCAGTGCAGTGATGAGCTGGACTGATAGGTAACCTCAGGCAGTGCACATTTGCCAACACAAAGGAATGACACATCACTCTCAATGTGAGAATGAGCAGCAGATGGGAAGTTTATCAGCACTTCACTAACAAGAGACATAGTACTCTTAATTACCTCTCATTTCAAGCTCGGTCGACTAAAATGTTTAACAAGCTTGCAGATGAGGAACTGCATCAATGCACCAGTGTGATACCGATGCGCTTGATTATTTTCTCAGGTTTGACATGACACGGGTGAGGTGCACACACACGTCACGAGAACTTACAGTACTGGTCCCCCCCCCCCACACCGCCCGCTCCTTGAGGAGAGTGGTTATTAAAAGCTGTTCTGGAGTATAAGTATAACTATATACTCTTTTGATCCCGTGAAATTTGGTCTGCATTTATCCCAATCCGTGAATTAGTGAAACACACACAGCACACAGTGAGGTGATACACACACTAATCCCGGCGCAGTGAGCTGCCTGCATCAACAGCGGCGCTCGGGGAGCAGTGAGGGGTTAGGTGCCTTGCTCAAGGGCACTTCAGCCGTGCCTACTGGTTGGGGTTCGAACCGGCAACCTTCCGGTTACGAGTCCGAAGTGCTAACCAGTGGCCCACGGCTGCCCACAAGATGGAGATGGTTCTAAATAGGGTGTGTGTGTGTGTGTGTGTGTGTGTGTGTTTGTGTGTGTGTGTGTGTGTGTGTGTGTGTGTGTGTGTGTGTGTGTGTGTGTGTGTGTGTGTGTGTGTGTGTGTGTGTGTGTGTGTGTGTGTGTGTGTGTGTGTGTGTGTGTGTGTGTGTGTGTGTGTGTGCTCCAGATGTGTTGTTCCACACTGGAGGCGGGGGACTGGGGGTGGTCCAGAGGTATGTCCCACGGACCCAGCTGGCCTTAATGACCTCAGCCCCATTACTCTTCCCATCACATGCTACATGTTCATTAGCGCCTTCAATTAAACCTAATGAAGGGCCTTATACTGGTGTGTGTGTGTGTATGTGTGTGTCTGTCTGTCTGTGTGTGTGTGTGTGTGTGTATGTGTGTGTGTGTGTCTGTGTGTGTGTGTGTGTGTGTGTGCGTTGTGACTAAGAAGATGGTTATGTCTACAATGTGTGTGTGTGTGTGTGTGTGTGTGTGTGTGTGTGTGTGTGTGTGTGTTGTGATGAAGAGGGTGGTTATGTCTTTGCAAGTGTGGGGAGGTTGAGCATAGGTATTTGTTTGTCTACACAAACTTGGGCACAGTTCCTTGTAAGAACAACCTCATCCTTGACCTGCAGAGTGTAGAGTCCCCCAATTTGTGATAACTGGCTTTTAAAAACGATTAGTCATGTAAGGAGAGGAATGTAAAAAATATTTTTTTGGAAATGTGAAACGCTACTTCTTTTACAAACTACTTTTTTGGATTGGTACAATGGATAAAATTCTCCAAACTGGTATAAATGTAGTGAAGTAATGGCAGCAATTACAGCCTTTATTGAACAGATAAAGTAGAAACTCCCTTAAAGTGTGGCCTAGACCATCTAACAGTCAAGGGTTCCAGTGGGTTGGAGATATTTAAGCAACGATAATGGAGCTTGTAAAACTTAATGCAGTCAAGAAGGAGTGGGGGGCTTTCCAGTGGATACATCAGTGAAAGAACAAAAACACAGGGGCCTTACGACTCACACAAATTTGTCACAAAAGATTTGCCACATTTTTTGCAAAGGGGTAATGAAAAACGTGCAGAAAAGTTACTAAGGGCTGCACTGTGTAATGCCCACGTTTAAAAAAAGAAAGAAGAAAAATAGAAAGAAGAAAAAGAAAGGAAAATAAAATAAAAAAGAAACTGCTGCGTTTTGTGTGACAGCTTTAGTCATTATAAAAGACTTAAGGATTCCGCCTGCAGTTGCTCTATGTGAAACTAATGCGCAATGTTTAAATTTTACACACACACACACACACTTCACTTTTAAACACCGATAACACAAACCTATATGCAGCTGCAAAAACCAGTAGGTACTCAACGCTGATGGACTGGCTGAGAAAAAGAGTGGTTTCCCAAGCGAGAGCGACATATCATCTCCCTCTGTTTCACATTCACATATTGCACAGTGCCAGGAACGTCTGCAGACTGTGAACGGATTGAGAACAAGTTTGGGGGGAGTATTACGATATGTATCCCCATGCCAAAAATGAATCAAAAGCATCCAACTGAACTCAATGCATATGCATGAATTCCAGGTTTACATATCGTATGCTCATCCATTGAATACAGTGTCAGTTTGTAATAACTACTTGTATTAAGACCTCATAAATATCCCGCCATGTTGTCTGTGACTGCACACATGCTGTCTAAACAGTTGAAGATCAGAAATGATATTAGATAAGTAAGAGCAATCTGATGAGAAAGAAAGTATATCATCTCTTTTGGCAGAAAAACTAAAAACATACCACGGCTATGAGTTGAAATCATTCCCATATGATAAACATACATCTTTGGGAAAGTTTTGTTTGTGTGTGTGTGTGTGTGTGTGTGTGTGTGTGTGTGTGTGTGTGTGTGTGTGAATCCCTTGATGCATTTTCTGAGCAACAATGCTTCCCCGCCCCACAATCCAGTAGACCACTGAGACACACTAGTCACACTAGTGTAAGTCTTAACTAAGCCTAGCAAAGGCTTCCTAGTGCACTGAGGCCCATTCATAAATAATGTAAACATTGCTCAGGAAGTGATAAAGGTTACTGATAAGAGGTAGAGGAGAATGGTAACAAGCCCCATGCCGTGTGATGAAGAGAGTGCTTGTGTGCATCTGACGTTTATTAAGAAGTAAAGTCTATTTTTCGAAACCTTAACTGGTTCGTAAAGCAGACGGACAAAGGAAAGAGGAGGGGAGGAGTGGAGGAGGGGAGGAGGGGAGGAGGGGAGGCTTGATCATGAAAAACAAAAGTGGAGGAGGAGAAGGGAGGAGAGGTGGGGATAGCTTGTTATACCTGCATTAAACACATGACTGGAGCTCTAGTAGAGCCCCTTCTCCTCCTCCTCCTCCTCCTCCTCCTCCTACTCCTCCTCCTACTCGCTTTTGGCCAGAATCCACCAGCAGACTTGTGTTTTCTTTACGTTTTGCTGGATTACTTCAAGATGTGTGCCTATGTGAGTGTGTATGTGTGTGTGTGTGTGTGTGTGTGTATGAGGGTCTCCGTTAGTTTACATGCGTGTATGTGTGTGTGTGTGTGTGAGCGCATGCATGGTGTGTGTGCTAGCTAGTGTGTATGTGTGTTTGTGTGTGTGTATGTGTATGTGTGTGTGAGTGGGCTACCGCAGGATACCACCGGGTTAGATTTCTAGGCTGTTTTCACAGCCACTGTCTGAATGCCACATCCACAATTAAGCACAATTAGGCGCAGTGTCACGCGAGTCTCCAACCCTCTCCCCTTACCACTGCCTACACACACACACACACACACACACACACACACACACACACACACACACACACACACACACACACACACACACACACACACACACACACACTTAGAGGACCTTAAGCTCCACAGAATGTCTCCTTTCTGGATAATTATGCCATGTATTTATGAAAGGTTTCTGCCAGCGTTACCTGGTGAGTATCAGAGCGGTGTCACATTGCAGAGAGACGCTGTGGTGCTACTTCAGGGCGAAGCTATTAGCACTGAATGGTATCGTGTGATGCCACACACGAAGGGTGGAGTACACACACACACACACACACACACACACACACACACACACACACACACACACACACACACACACACACACACAGTGAACTTGTAAACACAGCCTTGTCTAAGAGAGAGGGAGAGAGAACTGACACCAGCTTCTTAAGCTGGCTTCCCACCCTTCCTCACCTTATTACTCACTTCCCCTCAGGACAGGCCGGTGCTCTGCTGCTGTGCTCTGCTGCGCTCTGCTCTGCTCTGCTCTCTCAGAAGACTGAGCCGTATCGCACGATACCATCCTGCGCCATGCTGTCCCACGGCCAATTATTATTATATTACATACCATTCACTTTTACTGCACTCTACATCTCAGTGTGGGCTTGATGTCTCATCGGCTGTTAGCCAAACACACACACACACACACACACACACACACACACACACACACAGACACAGACACAGACACACACACACAAACACAGACACACACACACACACATGAGCTCACACACATACACACATGCATGCATACACTCTCTCTCTCTCTCTCTCTCTCTCTCTCTCTCTCTCTCTCTCTCTCTCTCTCTCTCTCTTTCTCTTTCTGCCTATTTAGTCCATGGTTAGGCTTAAGTCATCCATGCCTGCTCAATCAGCTCTCTATCCTTCTCTCTCACACACTCTCTCGCAGTGTGTCTGTCTATCAGTCGGTCTGAGAGCACAGGAATGTTACTTTTGTCTTTTAAAGGCTTTGGCAGTCTCACAGGCCTGGGAGTGAGTGACTGGCTGCAGATGTATCTCTGCCTTATCTGTTGCTAATAAACTCCCCCCCACCACCACCACCACCAAGTCCCCCCAAAGGCTCCAGCTCCATACGCTTCAGAGCAGCTCCGCACCCCCCCTCTCTCTCTCCCTCCCTCCCCCCCCCTCTCTCTCTCTCTCTCTCTGTCTCTCTCTCTCTCTCTCTCTCTCTCTCTCTCTCTCTCAGAATGCTGTAATATCCTCACAGCCAACAGTGCATTCTCTGGAATCCTATGACATCTGCTGGAGATGACAAACGTGTTCCTGTGGAGAGCAACCCGTAGAGCGACATCATGGGTTCGATTCCCACAGTGCAAAAAAGCAGCAAACATGCACATCTTTATGGACATTTGTATGATATAAGTGTATAAAAGTGTGTGCAAAGCAATACAAATAAATGATCAATGATTGATTGATAAATGATCAATGATTTGGGGGGCAGCCGTGGCCTACTGGTTAGTGCTTCGGATTTGTAAGCGGAGGGTTGCCGGTTCGAAACCCCGACCAGTAGGCACGGCTGAAGTGCCCTTGAGCAAGGCACCTAACCCCTCACTGCTCCCCGAGCGCCGCTGTTGTTGCAGGCAGCTCACCGGGATTAGTGTGTACAGTACTTCTGTTCACTGTGTGCTGAGTGTATTTCACTAATTCACGGATTGGGATAAATGCAGAGACCAAATTTCCCTCACGGGATCAAAAGAGTATATATACTTAATACTTATACTTATAGACGGAAACTTCAGAGTCTTCAGAGTAATACCTGCTGAGGCAGCAAAGGGCCCACGAGGTCCCCCTCCACTTATCAATCACTCTGGGCACATCAAGTGCCATATTTCTTGCATTTCTTGCGTTGAGGCATATATGTTTTTTTCACAGAAGGAAAAAAAACGAGGGAAAAAACAACACACACACACACACGCCGCCCTCTACTCGAGCCAATCCTGACCAAAGAGATCCACGGGGAGATACTGGTCAGTATGAATGACCTATTGTGGTCGGTGAAACACATGTACAACATACATCCATAAAGCTGTTATTGGGAGCAACAAAAGCGCTTTTCAGGCCATACACTGATAAAAATCATAGCATTCAACAGGGTAAATGTTTGGCTCTGCCTTTTCAACTGGCATATTTTGTTAGACTAAGCCACAAGAGAGTTGATAAGAAAATTATTTTCATCCTGGTTTGGGAATGGAAAGCTGTGACTTTATCTTTCAGCCAGTCCGCATCATCTGAACCAAATGGAGTGCACTGAGAAAGTTCGCACATCAGGTCGAATTTGAATCAACAGTCACAGTAAATCTTCACATTCTTTATAGCGTAACCTGCAATGAAAATGCATAACAGCTTGAAACTATTAAAATTCAGAGGATCAAAATAAAAGCATAAACTTAATAGACACAGAACACTGATAAAGAATACCAAAATGACTAAAACGTCATACTCAATTCACATCTTCCTTCTTTGCTGTTGTACCTGCTGATATCTATTATTACTGTGGATGTCACTCAGTGGTGTAACGAAAGCAGGAACAGAGGGACCGAGGTGGCGATGGAGAACGAGTCTGTTTACGGTCATTCTTACCAAATGAAACCACCGACTGGATACGATTAGCAGTTCTTGAGATATGTGGAATATATTATCTAGTGTGAGGGACTGATGAGTGCCGCGCCATTTTTTCCAAAAGTGCAAGGAGAGAGAAAATAGTCCTAGCCGGCATTAATCAGAATGGTATTTTCAGGACAATATAGAACCTTGGAGAATCATTCCATTTAGATGTGATGAGACAAAGTCATGCTTATTAGTGATGCTGAATCTGACCTTAAACACAAAACGCATAAACCATACCTCTGTTCCAAAACATGTCACCACACTTGAGGATATGAAATTCCCTGAAATATCTGGCTGTTCATTTCAAATCAGAACGTGACCTGGCAGGCCTAGACATGCCTGTAAGAAGGTTTGGAATTAATGGAAGTCCCTCCATCAATCTTATCCAATGATTGTAAACATACAGTAAATGACAGTCACTTTTATAATCATCAGTCTTGTCAATAGGATTTAGTGTGGGTGAAAAGTTGAGTCTACTGTATATGGAAAGCAGGAACATTCTGATGGGCTGGTTTTTAATTGTATCATGTGGAACATATGTGATATGGGTACACATGTTTATTATTATTCTAAAAGACAAAACAGAGGTTTGATATTTGATGTCTGGGAACACTAAAAACAAGGCTTCAATCTAAAAGATTTGTTTAGATTTTTTTTGATACTATGGAACACGAGGTAAGGTTAATACTTCACAATCACAAATAACCTGTGGGGGAATCCATCCCATTAAGCTGTAAAATCAAGAATTCCCTGGAAGAGGCATAACATACTGATAAAAGATGTGCCTTGCTTGCCTTTGCAGGAGACGTTTCTGGGACATGCAGTCCAACAGATCCTGACATTGGGAATGCAAGCAGACAAAACCAAAAATCAATGTCAGCTGTACTGAGGGGGGAAAGTGGGCATGTGCATACACCAGGGTCATACTACCGCTGCTTACACAACTGTGCCCAGGGGCACGACGCCACCAAGAACTTTGGGTGGTCACAATTAGAGCCGGGGGGCATGAGGTTCTTCCAAATCTTAAATTGGGCATATACAAAGACTTTGAAACAATAGTTTTAAAACGTTAAAGATCTAGTTAAAAAATATTGGTGGGCATGTGCCCACCTTGCTTCAATGGGCATGTGCCCACCTTGCTTCAATGGGCACAACACCAAATGTCCGTGGCCCTGTACCCAGCCACACATGCACGCTCTATCATGCCCAATACACACGCAACAATCCAAAATGCTATGTCAGCCACCAGCTGAGCCCACTAGTTATCTCATCCACCAGGCACTTGGAGCTTATGAAACATAACTAAAGGAGAGAAAGAGAGAGAAAGAAAGAAAGACAGAAAGAAAGAAAGAAAGAAAGACAGAAAGAAAGACAGAAGAATAAATAATAAGAAGCCCAATATTTAGCACAACCACTACTGCTTTCGCACGAACTAGCCCAGTCCTGCCATGACAACAACTCCTCAATCCAAGCACAACATCTGTCTCCTTTCACGCCACCCCCCCCCCCCACAAAAAAAGAATATAATATAATAATCTGCAGCCAGAAACTTGTTCATGGACAGAATGTTAAAACAAAATTCAAATAAAAGTAGGGGGGAAAGAAAGACGGAATCTGCATATTCCTGCACCAGTGTTATATGTGGCACTCGGCGCTGTTTTCCAAGCACTTACGCTCCAATACATACGCAACTTAAAAGGACTCAAGGACGATAAAATCACAACATTAAAAAGTTGTTAATGGTCAGGAATTCCGAAATTATGCAAAAACAGTGAGGAGTGCATAGCAGTGTGGGAGAAAGAGAGAAGAGGAGAAAGACAGAGGGGGAGAGAGAGAGAATGTTACATTTTTAAAGGTTCACTTTGTCCACACAAATAAAACTCATTATCATACAGTATGCAGCCTATTTACAAGAAAAAGAGAGACAGAGAGACAAAGAGAGATAGAGATAGAGAGAGAGAGAAAGAGAGAGAGCATATATCTGGACAGGCTCTCCATAAAGAAAATCAAAACATTAGCTTTCTGCAGTTATGAAAATCCATCCAGAAGATACTCAGAAGGCTCAAACCTGAAATCTGCCTGAATCGCTCACACACCATTTAACACAGCTCTGTTCCCAAACACTGAGCTTTCAGAAGGTCCTTCGAGCACACATCAATCAATCAAACATCTTACAGCTCTCTCACACACACATGCCTTATGTCAGTCAAGCCAGAGAAACACAAAGCAGAAGTGCGATCAGCAGGTGATGTCTGCAGAGTCCCCGGCACTGAACTGACCGTGGTTTGACGGAGAGCAAGGCAGCAGTGAAAGTGCCGGACTAATGAGGGAAAACGCCAGCGAGGGGAGAAGAAAGAAAGGTGTTGAGAAGGGAAAAGAGGGGGAGAAAAAGAGTCTGAAAGACAGATGGAAAGTAAGTAAGTAAGTAACTATTTCTATAGTGCATTTATCTATGCAGAGTGCAGCCTAAAGCGTTCCACACACAAGACATTGACACATAAGACAAAAGATGCTGGACGGAGCGGCGTAGTCGCCAGCGTACCCGTGACACCAAGGAAAGGAAGAAGCCAAGAAGATTATTGCATAGCTGGATACAAGCCACTTGTTTTGTGCAAAAACACGTCTACAGGCAGTATCATTGGCACCATCTTGCCATACATAATAGAGCATGCTGCATACTGTACATGTTGCGGTCTGCCTGTGGGCACATCCTCTGCTCCAGTGGCAGCTTCCTCTTGCAAAACGCAATGGACTAACCACCACACACCCCCCCCTCACTTCCATCCATCAACAGTGATGCTCATTTATGCTACACAAATAATGTCAGTAACCTCCAGTCCTGCCAGAAGAGGAGATGAGTGTTTGAGTGTTTACATAGATGTACGGTATATTCAAATCTACTGTATACATACTGTGTGCATGCATGTGGCCGCAAGTTGTGGAGTGGGAAAGACACACCCTCAGGATCTCTCTCTCCACACCTCTACATGCCACTTTCACTCTTTCCTTCTCAATCTCCCCCTTTCAATTCAATTCAATTCAATTCAATTCAAGAAAGCTTTATTGGCATGAACGTTGCATGAACATTATTGCCAAAGCTCAATTACATCATAATAGGTAAAGAGGACAAAATAGAAAATAAATACATACTTAACAGAATTGTGGAATTCACATATAGGAGGACATAAAAGTAGACATAGAAGACATAGAAGTAAAACAACAATTCTAATAATAAGAACTCTCACTCTCAGTCTCACTAAATCTCCCACACTCACTTTCTTTCTCTCTCTCTCTTGCTCTTTCTCTCTGTTTCAATTTCTCTCAACTCAATTCAATTCAGCCCTTTAATGGAAAATATTGTTGCCAAAGCTTAGAAAACTCACTCTCTTTCCCTGTCCCTCCCTCCTTTTCTCTCTCCCTCTCCCTCACCCTCTCTCTCCCTCCCTCCCTCCCTCCCTCTCTCCCTCTCTCTCTCTCTCTCCACAGGTATGGCTCAGGGTTGTTTGTGACAGTGTTGCATGATGGACGAATACTCATGCAGCAGGAATGTGGGATCAGAGAGGGTCCCCCCCTCCCCTCCGTCCCCCCCGTCCCTTGAGCACATGTGCTTTAGCAATCTGCCACTGCCACTGCTTGGCTCTGCTCTCTCTCTCTCTCTCTCTCTCTCTCTCTCTCTCTCTCTCTCTCTTTCTCCTCCTCTCTCTCTACCTTTCTCTTTCTCCCTACCTCCCTCTCTCTCCCTCCCTCTCTGGCTGATGACAATGGCCCTTTTCATGGCTGCATTCACCCGTGGCCCGTGCTGACACAGGGGTCGTGACCTCTCCCTTCAAAGCCCAGGAGCGTCTGCGGGGCTCGTTATTACCCAGGAGCTCTAGGCCCGGTGACAAACACACTCACACACCGACGCACACACACTCGCAGACACACACACACACACACACACACACACACACAAAATCCTGCCAGCCAGGTCCAAGGGAAGTCATGGGATATTCTATACCGGCACATGCACACACACACACACACACACACACACACACACACACACACACACTGACTTAACTGAGATACTATAATTAGGAGGGCCAGCTGTGGAGGCAGGAGCAGGAGCTGGCTGTGAGATATGAGGTGGCCTGAGAACAACACAGGCCATGTTGTGGCCACAGAGATCATCATAACATGGGGGAGGAACCACTCTGTGAACCACTCTGGAACCACACACACACACACACACACACACACACACACACACACACACACACACACAGTCACCACAGGAACTCTGTTTTTCAGATCTCCACTCCAGACCTCCTCAATTTTACTATGACAGCATACTATCTCTCTCTCTCTCTCTTTCTCTCTCTCTCCATCTCACTTTCACTGCCTCCTCCCCACAGTGTCTATCATCTGTTGGCTTAACCC
>NW_027468565.1:36381505-36391505 GCF_046254945.1 Alosa pseudoharengus | reverse complement strand
TTAGGACCACAAGTAATTGAACATGTTACAGATTATACCTACCTAGGCCTTAGGATCAAGTACAATGGAAAATGTAACATGGCAGTGAATGAACTAAGAGACAAGGCATGCAGGGCTCTATATGCCATAAAAAGACAAGTTCCTTTTGAAATTCCAATCCAAATTTGGCTTAAAATATTCTCATCAGTGATAGAACCAAATGCCCTTTATGGCAGTGAAGTGTGGGGCCCACTTACAAATCAGGAATTGGATAAATGAGAAAAACATCCAATTGAGACCCTGCAAGTTGAGTTCTGCAAAACCATCCTAAAAGTCCATCGGCATTCAACAAACAACACGTCTAACTAAAATTAAAAAAAGGGCAATCAAATTCTGGAAACACCTCAAATTAAGTGACCCACACTCTTTCCATTACAAACCCTTGCAATACCAAGAGTTGAGCAGACAAGACCTCTCCTACCAACCTGGTCCACAGCCAGAGGCGCACCTTGTCAACAGGCAAACCAAGCAACTGCTTGGAGCCCCGAGCCGCTAGGGGGCCCCCAACCTGGTCTCAGCGCGTTTGCCGGTGGGTCAAGCGAGAATTTCGTCCATAGAGATTGAATGATGTATTTTGCGTGCTCCTGCCCTGTTGTACAAACAGTACGTGCATATGTAGGCCCTATGCTAAGGCCTTATGAACAGCGGATCTGTGTTCAAAAAAGTTCAAAGAATCCACACATATTTAGGCAACTGTGGTAAACGTCAATCGAGGGTGCAGTGATGACGGATCAACATCGGATTTTGGCATTTAGCCTACTCAATGAAGTTATAGTAGGCTAATGTTAATTGGCAGAAAGATTGAACATGGTTTGCTACATCTATATGACAGTAAACTTCAGCTAGCTAGCGGTAGTTACAACTAGTTAAGCAAGGAGATGGTTAACGTTATGTTTGTATTAGGGCTGTCAGCCATAACATGTTAATCGCGATGCAGTAAGGACCAAGCATACCCGTTAATTTGTTAGAACCCGATTGACGCAAAGTGCATCAAAAAACACACCCTTTCTTCTTTGTTACATTGCTCCGGAACTGTTCATTGCAGCGAGATAAAACTTTCATTGCATGACAGAGCAGAAGTGGGGCTTTCCAACGAGACTACGCACTTGCCTGTACGATCAAGTATGAAAATAAAAGAAATTCATGAAATTAAATCAAATTGCATCATATTTACAGTCTATACTTCTCTGCGTTCACCTGCTCACCCATTACTGTTTGAATTACTCGCAAACCCGTGATCGCATAGATATGGCAAGCATATCAGATGAAAGAGGAGACACGGGGCTACCCATTGGTACCATGAATATCGATCCTTTTGGCTCATAAAAACAGACAAAGTAACTGCAAAATAATAACGCCATGTACACAAACCAACGCTGCACACCCATTACTCTCGTTTGAATTACTCGCGGACCCGTGATAGATATGCCACGCACGTCAGATGAAAGAGGAGACACAGAGCTATCATTTGATATCAAGTCAACATCCTTCTGGGTTATACAACAGACGAAGTGACAGCAAAATAATAACTTCATATAGCTGGACTTACCCCACGTTTACGGATTTTTGTCTGTTTTTGTGGCAAAGCATGTTTATAATCCAACGCTATCGTGTGTTTCTCTATGGCAAAGCATCTTCATAATCTGGTTTTGAAATCCTAGCAAATTCCTGCATGGCATCCAATTCAAGGCTACAATTGCATCCCAATTTGTTCAACAAAGAAACCCCTTTTTTGCCTCTTTGTTCATGGCAATGCAGTAAAAAGATGTAGAGAATCATTATGAGTGCATACACCATGCACTCAAAATGATATTTTGTCAAAAAATAAGAATAACGCTTTTTGTTGCATCCCAATTTGTTCAACAAAGAAACCCCTTTTTTGCCTCTTTGTTCATGGCAATGCAGTAAAAAGATGTAGAGAATCATTATGAGTGCATACACCATGCACTCAAAATGATATTTTGTCAAAAAATAAGAATAACGCTTTTTGTATTTTTTTATTATTTAACATAATAACCTAATGGTGATATAACATAATAGTGATAAAACTTGCTTGGGGCCCCCACAGACTCTAGAATCGCCTCTGTCCACAGCCAACCTTTTCTACTAACACATACTAACACCCCAGGCGTGCAAGACCAGCAGGTCCAAATTACCCAACATACTCCACCAAAGCAAATTTCCTCGTATTTAAAAGATAATTATTATCAATATTGGCAATCAAAAACCAAACCACAAAGCAAAATGCAATGCTATTTGGCCATAAACTTGCAAATTACCTGACTAAAATTAAAGAAACCAATTTGAGAAACATTTTGACGAAATACAGACTCAGCAACCACCGCTTAGCTATAGAAACTGGCAGACACAAGAAAACCTGGCTGCCCAAAGAGGAACGCTTTTGTAAGCAGTGCAATGGCAATGTTGTTGAAACTGAACTCCATTTCTTAACAGAATTTAGAACTTAAAATTTGAAGAAAAATATCCTAATTTTATGACTCTACCAATCCAAAGCAAATGACCTTTTATTTTGGTTGAAGAAAAATCCAGCTGTATCATAGCTGCCCATACATCCTTGCCTATCACCAACTAAGGGACAGTGAGTGACTTACATTGAACCTACATTTGTACATATCCTCACACAGAAACACACACGCACTCACACACACACACACTGATATATCTCTAGCCACACATACAGTACACGCACCCTCACTATCCTCTGTTTAAAAATGAAATGACATTACGATAAGTCATACTATAGGCTGCCTATATAAATGTCTGTTTAGGCACATACTGTATTTCACTGATACATTCCTTGTCTGTTGTTATGTCCATGTCTTATACCTGTATGTTCAATGTATGTAATAATTGCTTTGGCAATACAAATGTCTAACTATTTGTCATGTCAATAAAGCACTTTTGAATTTAATTTAATTGAGAAAGATAGAGAGAGGGAGGAAGAGAGAGAAAGAGAGGAAGAGAGAGAGAGACAGAGAGATATATGTATATTTATCTTTCCTTTCTTCCCTTTGTTTTTTTTTCTTTCTCTTTTCTTCTTTCTTTTCAGTGTGTTAGTGTGTGTATGTTGTGGGAGGGGGTGGAGAGTGCGGCGCGGGTGGGTGTGTGTATATGTGAGTGTGTGTGTGTGTGTGTGTGTGTGTGTGTGTGTGCTCTAATGTTCTATTATTTTTAATATTCTCCATAGTCCTGGTCAATTGTTATTATTATTACTATTAATTGCTAATTATTTTGATGTAACTACTGCTTTGGCAACATTGTAACACTTACAGTCATGCCAATAAAGCTCATTGAATTGAAATTGAGAGAGGGAGAATAGTTGATAGAGGAAGAGGACAGAGATGGACAGAAAGAGAGAGAAAATGTAGCTGATAGAGAAGGATGTTTTTGGATTACAAAGCATTAGATACACAGAAGCAAGGGTGAAGGTTAAGAAGTGAGGCAGTGGATGTGGACATGTGGAAGAAGCAGGGAGCCACCCGCCCACAAAGAGCTGAAGTGCAGCTGCAGGCTGTGCTCAGAGTGATGATGGAGGGAGTGGAGTGTTCCCATCTCTCTCTCTTTCTCTGTCTCTCTCTCTCTTTCTCTCCTCTCTCTCTCTCAAATTCAAATTGAAAACGCTTTATTGGCATGACAATTCGTGAAGAAAGTGTCGCCAAAGCATACAGTGTCTAGAACTCATCAAGACTAAATAACAGTCATAAAACAAAATCTGACCCCCCATCCCCCCCCCCCCCCATCCATCCACTCCAACTCCTTCCACACACACACACACACACATCTGGAGTGTCCCAGCATCCCTCCACAACAAACAGGAACAAAACTCTCTCCTCTCTCAGAAGAATGCATATAAGTAGATATTTAGATGTGTATAAAATATATAAAGGTATATGAAATAACCATAGGTAATAGAGGAGAAAAAAGTATAGAGGGAAAATAAATACAACATATACCAGTATGTACCGGTATATGCATCCATACAGTATATACACATACACATATATACGTACATAAACACACATATATAGACCATACATGTACTGTAGACAAAATAATACATTGTTTATGTCTGAATGTGTCAATGTTAAAACTATTTACATTTACACTAATAGCTGAAGTTCTCTTTACATTTACACTAATAGCTGAAGTTCTATTTACATTTACACTAATAGCTGAAGTTCTCTTTCCTATTTACATTTACACTAATAGCTGAAGTTCTCTTTCCTGAGAGGATAGACATTTTTTGTTACTTTTTGTTTTGTTATGGTCTTCAAAGGTTGGGTAGTTGCTTCTAAATTTACAGAAAAAGGGTTTTCTTAATTCTCTATACTTTTCACAGTGAAGAAGAAAGTGCTCCTACGTCTCAGCCTTGTCAGTGACCTGGCAGTGACCACATGTTCTTTCTTCTTTTGGCATCCAGGTCTTTCTACGTCTACCAGTTTCCACTGCAAGGGTGTGGTCACTGAGCCAGTACTCGGTCAAGATTGGTCTCAGTTCAGTATCTCTGACAGAGATGTGATTTATAATGTCAGGTTAGATTAAATGTCATTCTAACTTTGGCTTGTAGTTTGGTTTCTCCGGTGTTCCAAATAGTGTTCTTTTGCTTGATTCATTATTTTATTGACACAAATGGAGACAGAATTGGTCTGATGGTCTGACTGGTCTGGCGTGTTATGCATCAGCTTCTTCTACGGAGTTAGAGAGCTTCAGTACCTTCGGTCTCTCTCTCTCTCTCTCTCTCTCTCTCTCTCTCTTCAATTCAATACGCTTTATTGGCATGGCTGAACATACAATATTGCCAAAGCATTACTACAAGTAATAGTAATAATAAACATGAAGCGTAAGTATATGATGATAGTGCTTAAAAGGACATTCCATGGAAAAAGATAAATAAATAAATAAATAAATAAATAAATAAATAATAATATGAAAAAAAACAATATCAAAAAAAGAAAAGTTAAAAATAAAACATAAAAAAAAAAAAAAAAAAAAATAATAATAATAATAATCAAAAAAGTGTTCTCCCTCTTCCCATCGTCCACAGAGGCACTGCACTGACTGCTGCCTGCATACCCTCATACATACCCTCAAAAACATACCCTCTCTGGGGTAAGCACATAAACACACACACACACACACACACACACACACACACACACACACACTAACACACACACACTCAATCATGTTAAGCAGCAGGAAATTCCTGTTTGTTGTGGAGGGATGCTGGGACGCTCCAGATGTGTGTGTGTGTGTGTGTGTGTGTGTGTCTGTGTGCCTGCATGCTCTCACTCAGGTCCTCTCCAGCTGACAGCCTGAGAGCACAGCAGCCAGCAACTCTGTCTCGGTAATTTATAAAGATTAGCAGCACATACTGTCCAAGCCAAGAGAGAGAGAGAGAGAGAGAGAGAGAGAGAGAGAATGTGTGCGTGTGAGAGAGAAGGAACAAAAAAAAGAGAGACATACATAAAAAAAGCCTTCCAACAGATCTAAAAGAAAAACAAGCACTTCCAGACCATTTCTGCTTTCACTAAGTGGTGTCCAAAAAAGTGTCTTCCATTAGCGCTAATAACTCCTGATAACTGGATGTGAAGTGGGACGTTCACAGCAAAAGCATTGAGCCTGCACCCTACATGAGAGCAGAGAAGACTGTAAACAACGCCAGCCCATGACCCCTTCATTCATCAGTGGCACCGGATTAGGAGTTTCCTGCTGCTGGCACCGGCCCTTGCCAACACGTCATCCTCTCCCATGCAGGAAATTCATGGTGCATATACAGTAAACAGTATGTCACTCAAACATATTTCCTCTGACAACATCAGACAGCATCAAGCCTTGAGGGGCAGCCTCCTTCAGCCCTCAGCTTCTCCTCTGGACCAGTGTCCAGCGATGCCTGGTGAAACAGAATGGACTCCCAGCGGACGTCCGACACACTTTCTCAGCTGTGGTTTCCGAGAGAGACCTTGCGATGCAGCACATGTGCTTATTTGCATTCAGCGAGGATCATGATATTTCAGAAAGGGCTTTGTTTTGTCTGCTTGCCTTCCTCAGTTCCTTCCCAGGCTTATCAGTGTGTCCCATTAGGTGTGAGAGTGAGGGCCGCCTCTGGGGGTCACCGCACATGTCGGGTCAGAAACAGTGCCGCCGCTGTGCCTCTATTGATCCACATAAATCAAAGATTCTAGAACAGAGCTCTGTTCTAGAATCTTTGACATAAACATCCGGCCGTGATTTTGGCCAACAGCAGGGAAGTGTCGACCTGCGCCAAATGTAGGATGGAGGGCTTTTCTCTTTCTTTATTTCTCTCTCTCTCTCTCTCTCTCTATCTGGGACAGATGCTGCTTTCATTATGGAGCTATTTCCTCTGTCAGGAAAAACAACAATTCCCACAAACATACTTCATCATAAAAAAGACTCTCCTCACACACACACATACACACACACAAAAAGAAAGAAAAAAACACTACTATGAAATGCAACCCTGAAATATAGCGTGGGCTCTCGACCAAACACAAAGATGATACCTTGTGGCCCGCACTGGGCACAGAATGATCTGGAGTGTGCTTTTCTCTCACGGGGCTGTTCAGAAGGGCTCGAAGTGGAAAGTGCTGGCATGATTTTTACAGTTGTGCCGTAATTGAGTGCTAACAACGTCCCTTTGCATGTGGCTAATTTCCCCTGTGCTAAAGCAAACTATAAATGTCGGAGAAGTGTGAGGGCAAAACACAAATCTCATGTTTCCCCAGAGAGGGAGCTGCTGCCGTGGCGGCTGCTGTACATTGCGACTCCTTCAGAAGAGGACGAAAAAAAGACTGGAGCACGGTGAAACTGAGAAGCCACATTTGCAAACTTTCCACAAACACAATTCAAAGCTGAGCCAGGTTAGTGAATCTGTGTGCTCTCTCTCTGTCTTTTTCACTCTCTCTCTTTCCCTCTCTCTCTCTCTGTATATTAATATGCTTCATGTGGTACCACACACAGACACACACACACACACACACACACACACACACACACACACACACACAGGGACACAAACACACACACACACACACACAAAGAGAAAGACACACATTCACACACCGAGACACACACACACACACACACACACACACACATACTGTACACACACACACACACACACACACACACACACACACACACACACACACACACACACACACACACACACACACACACACACACACACAGTCATCCCTCGAGTCCCAGACATATCTAACTGCACTCCTAAAATAATGGGCCTCCCACAGTTACTAAACCAAAATCTGCAATGTTGTTCAAACAATGGCTTGTGTCTCAACCACTCAGCCACTTAAATTTATGCCACAGCACGCCTGGCATTTGGATCATTAAAGTCAGCAGTGTCTAACTGCACTGCACCGTATAGGCTGCATCTCCACAGACACGGCTATGGATAATAATTCTCCTGTTTCCCATGCTAAATGTACCACTTCCCACTGTTAGCGTAAGAAGTGATGATAAGCATGTTTGTATAGAAAAGAAGCTTGACCATATTTATGTGTGTGTGTGTGTGTGTGTGTGTGTGTGTGTGTGTGTGAGAGAGAGAGAGAGCGTATGTGTGTGTATGTGTGTGTGTGTGTGTGTGTGTGTGTGTGTGTGTGTGTGTGTGTGTGTGTGTGTGTGTGTGTGTATGCATGGTGTGCATTTATTAGGTGAAGAATGAGTAGAGGCCATGTCAGCATGCTGTTTTGAGTGCAGAGGGCAAGAGGGATGGGGGGGTGTTGTTGTTGAATCTGGTTTGGTTTATGGTGCACTTTAAAAATTAGATCCATTATAAAACTGCTCTCACATGCTACATTTTACAGCTTCCAAGCCCTGGATGAAATTGCTGGAGACAGGCATATAATATTGCAGCTTTGAGAAAAATACAGAGTAGGGGGAATAAAAAAATTAACGTGCACACAAACGCACACATACACACTCACGCGAGTGCACGCACACACACACACACGCGCGCACATACACACTAGAAAACTGAGCTGGTGGAAAATTAGACTAAATCGTTTTATGAACAAATAAAGAACAACTGATAGACGATGGAGAGAAAATTACTCACTTGACAAGGGAATGGAGGGATATTTCTGCAGAGGGAAAGGGGGCATTTAGATAGGAGGAAAAATAGATGAGAAAAAGAAAGCAAAGAGAGCAAAGAAAGAGTGAGGCAAGGACTGAAAGAGGAAAAGAAGATGACAGAGGGGGAAAAGAAATGATAAGAAAACAAAACAAAAAAAAAACAGGACAAAAAGAGATGAGACCTGAGAGATGAGGCAAAGACGACTCAGAGAGCGCTGATTAGGAGAAAAGAGCAAAGGGACCAAAGAAGACTCAGAGAGCGCTGATTAGGAGAAAAGAGCAAAGGGACCAAAGAAGACTCAGAGAGCGCTGATTAGGAGAAAAGAGCAAAGGGACCAAAGAAGACTCAGAGAGCGCTGATTAGGAGAAAAGAGCAAAAGGACCAAAGAAGACTCAGAGAGCGCTGATTAGGAGAAAAGAGCAAAGGGACCAAAGAAGACTCAGAGAGCGCTGATTAGGAGAAAAGAGCAAAAGGACCAAAGAAGACTCAGAGAGCGCTGATTAGGAGAAAAGAGCAAAGGGACCAAAGAAGACTCAGAGAGCGCTGATTAGGAGAAAAGAGCAAAAGGACCAAAGAAGACTCAGAGAGCGCTGATTACAGAAAAGAGCAAAAGGACCAAAGAAGACTCAGAGAGCGCTGATTAGGAGAAAAGAGCAAAGGGACCAAAGAAGACTCAGAGAGCGCTGATTAGGAGAAAAGAGCAAAAGGACCAAAGAAGACTCAGAGAGCGCTGATTAGGAGAAAAGAGCAAAAGGACCAAAGAAGACTCAGAGAGCGCTGATTACAGAAAAGAGCAAAAGGACCAAAGAAGACTCAGAGAGCGCTGATTAGGAGAAAAGAGCAAAGGGACCAAAGAAGGAAAGTGGACAAATGAGAACAGAGAAGAGGAGAGTAGCAGTGAGGAGAAAAGACCAATGAGAGAGAGAGAGAGATAGAGTGATGAACAGAGAAGAGGAGAGAAAGAGAGAGATAGAGTGATGAACAGAGAAGAGGAGAGAAAGAGAGAGATAGAGTGATGAACAGGGAAGAGGAGAGAGAGAGAGACAGAGTGAGGGTGGGGAGAAACTGCAGGTTGTAAGTGAGGCCAAGAATGAGATGAAGGGATGAGGATCTAAGAGAGGAGAGACACAAGTATATATACTTATATATGTGCCTGTTACGCCCCTCTGCTCACCCACTGGCCCTGCAGTGACAGTGCAGCAGCCTTTGGGTGGTGCATGGGCAAAATCAGCTTAATTGTGTACACCTGAAGGTGTGGATAAGAAGCTCCTTGTTGACCTTCAGGGGCTGGCATATTTTTCACCACACCGTGAGCGAGCGGTGCTCTTGGGTGTGTGGGTCTTTTATACAGAACCCCTAGATTTTAGAATGTGTATTTTTTTTGTTGAAATAAATATTATATTTTTGATAAACTCTGATGTCCGTCTCCATACTATGTTGCGGCTAATGAGCCGGCCGTAACAGTGCCTCAACTGGTGGATCAAGCACAGACGCTAACAAGCACATGGGGCTCAGCATGGGAGCAGCCATGCCCATGAAGATGGATGGGAGAGGAGGAGGAGAGAGACAGACAGCAGTGGCAGCAACCATCTCTGAGTCTGAGTCTGAGGTAGGAGCTGAGGCTGGGCCTGGGACTGTGGCTGGGGCAAAGCTGTTGTGTGCTTGGTAGTGCTGTTGTGTGCTGGTGTGTGCTGTTGTGTGCTGGGGCAGTAGTGTTGTGTGCTGGTGTGTGCTGGGGCAGTAGTGTTGTGTGCTGGGGCAGTAGTGTTGTGTGCTGGTGTGTGCTGGGGCAGTAGTGGTGTGTGCTGGGGCAGTAGTGTTGTG
>NW_027468565.1:36366505-36374005 GCF_046254945.1 Alosa pseudoharengus | reverse complement strand
GAGAGAGAGAGAGAGGTGGGTAGAGAGAGTCCGGTGGTCAGTGAGCCTGAGAACAGGTTGACTTCAGTCTGCCCGTCTCACAGGAGGAAAATGGTTTTTATTTGCATTCCTCATTCCTCACATCCCCGCTGTGCGACGGAGCGCGACAAACTCCCGTCTGTGCACAGTGTTGACTTATCATTTCATATTCACGCGCTCGTACGCACCTGGATGTGACTTTGGGTTCGAAAAGCTCCCTGGTAAAATTAGAATGTTTGTGGGCCGCGCAAAAGAAGGCTGTTTGCTCTCGAGCCAGGGTCAAGTTTTGGCAAAGGGGGGAGGGGGAGCTCCCTGACAAATGACCACTTGTTCATCCTCAGGACAGACGGCAGTTTCGGCAATCAGCTGATGACCACAGGACTCGGGGAGGGGGGGGGGGGGTGTCGCCAGGGAGCGTTTCCTGCAGCAGCTGACAATTGATGCCGTAACGGCTCATCACCGAACATCACCGAACATCCAATACCCCACCGAACCCGCCCCCCCCCCGCCCCCCGGCTCATCACCGAACATCCAATCCCCCACCGAACCCTCCCCCCCCCCCGCCCCCCGGCTCCTCATCTCTCGGCAGCACATCGTCTCCCCACAGGCCGTCTGGGCTGTCCCAGAAGCCATTACACAGCTCAACAGCACCGCTAATACGCCGCGATCGCCGTCACCAGGGAGACCAATCGATGACAGCAGCAGACAAAATCCCATTTAAGCATTAGCAGCCACGCACACACAGGCACACACACACACACACACAGACAGACAGACAGATGTCTGCAGGCTTGACTGCTTGTCAAGAATAGTAGGGCCAAAAAGTCCAGTCTCATCATAATGGAAAGAAATGTGGGAAAATAGAGTGGAAAGAGAAGGAAAAAGGAAAAATAATGAACCCCTCTCATCTAGCTTGAGCTTCACCAGTCATTTCATGAAGCATGATGAACATTTGCATGCTAATTAGTCTGTGATTGAAACGGGTAATTATGGGGTGTCAGCTGTGTCCGCTGATAATTGGCCAGCGGAGACAGTAGCAATTAGGTGTGGGGTCCCGGGAGGCCCCCGGTGTTTATCCATCAGCGCTGAGATGAAGTGCGCCTCAGTGCTGCTGGAAACGGCCGGCGGCGTCCAGGACACCCCTGCAAGGCTTCACAGCTGTCAGCAGTGGCCTCCGCAGCACAACGCCACGCTATGTTAGAGACGGACAGCCTCTCACACTATCAGGGAGTCTCTTATGTGTAGGCCCGCACACACACACACACACACACACACACACATACACACATTATGCGCACACACATACACATATGTACACGCACACACACACACACACACACACACACACACACACACACACACACACATACACATACGTACACACACACACACACACACAACCATACAGATACACAAATGCATGCACACATGCAGTACACACGCATGCACAGATTCACGAGCACACTTCTGCAATCACTCCCCTCTCACACACACCAACAGATAGGCACACATACAGTATGCACTTGAATATACACACATTCATTCACACTTAAAATGCACACAAATAAAACACACACACACATACAAAAAACACGCATTTAGCATTTACCATTTACCAGTATACAATAATGCCCAATAATGCATGCCCCTGCCAGTAATGGTTCTCTCTAACACACACAAACACACACATACACATATACAGTACATACACAAACACGCAAACTGTCCCATGGACATATACTGTACAGTATGTTCAATTCTAAATACATACACATAAAGTATTAATTGTAATCAAAGACACACACACGCACATAGACACATGCTGTGCATGCATAAGTAAACCCTTCCAAATAAACCTACAGGTCAGAATAACGTGCACACAGATAGAAACAGACATGTATTTGATACAGTTCTTCACAACAGACACATTCATTAACAAAACAAACGTCACACTCACTGACATGCATACACACACACACACACACACACACACACACACACACACAGGCAAACAGATACCCACTCAGAGACCCACACACAAAACATACACAGACACACTCACACACACGCACACATATTTCCCTCCAGGGTAGTCGCATATCTTGGCTGAGCTACAAGAACTGGCAAGGTTGGCATAGTCTGCACAGGATGAAATGACACATACACACACACACACACACACACACACACACACACACACACACACACACAGAGAGAGAGAGAGAGAGAGAGAGAGAGAGAGAGAAAACACACACAAACACACTATCACAAATACAGTGGGGAAAAAAGAAGTATAAACATTAGGGACAGCAGCATCATTATGAGCACTCTGAGCCTCGCACACACACACACACACACACACACACACACACACACACACACAGTCACACACACACACACACACACAGTCACACACACACACACAAGAGCCAGCTCTCCTCACAGCTCGAGCGCCCATCTCAGAGCTGCCTCACACGGGCCACTGCGTACAGGTCCCGCCACCTCGACAAGCGTTGCAGGAAATCCACATAAATACATAAATAAATAGGAGTGTTGTCATTGGCAGGCACAGGTTGTTTGAGAATACCTCTGTATATTTGGTTTGCTACTCGAAGCTCCCAAAGCTGGTGGATATTTGGGGCACGCTCTAAATGTATACGGGCCTTTCATCGGGAGAGTGGGGGCCCCAACAGGCTCAGATGAATCCAGGTGGGGGGGGTGAATCAATACAGAAAGGGTCTGAGTGCAGAGCAGTTAGTGGCTATGTAACACTAGCTGCTTTCAGACACGTCCTCCGCAGCACATGCGGAGCTTTGAGAAACGGAGGTCCGACCCTTCGGGTGATTCAGATATGATGCTAACATGCTTACATTAACACACATGAACAGAATCTCCGCGTGGTTGAACAGGTTGAACGTGGTTGAACACGCACATTTACAGAATCTCCGCATGTTTCTCGTTTCGTTCATTTACATAATGTCCGTCGGAAATATTAGGAGGGGAGTAGTGCCAGAGCTGGCTAAGTTCGGAATTCATAGCCGGTTATGTTGTTCAGATATACAACGTACGGCCAAACCGCTTGACATCCGCAGAACATGCGGACTTACACCTAGGCCTGAAAGCAGCTATTGCGTACCTTTCCGATTTTTTTTTTACAAAATGAAAGGGTCTGTTTGGCAAATGTATATACCCAAATGTAGTTTGGTTGGACATTTGCGTGTTTTTGCTTGTTATAAATACATGGCAAAAGAGAGAAAAGCATGTCTCTCCGTGTCTATTCTCAAAAGTGGCCTCTAAGCCTGATGCAGAAAAAAAACCCGGATGATAGCGGAATGCAAAATGCACTCAAACTCTGGTTTGTTTCGAAGAACATGCCAAAATGGCAAAACGTAGGTCAAGAGCTGGAACAGCGTGACAGATCGTCTTCATCTGGATGACCGTCCGCCAGCGCCCTGAGTCTGCAGAGCCCCGTGACGAATCCCACGCCAATCCCACGCTCTGGCTCGGGCTACTGCTATAGAATCACCCCGACCACATTCTGAATTGTCTCTTAAGATAGAACTGGAAGACAGCGTCTGTGGTGAGCATGAATGAAGGCATTGAAGCTGTGGGGGGAAAAGGCTTTGGACACAGAAGCAACCAGAAGACATATTGTATCCAATCATGGCCAGCATACGATGATTACAGAGTACGGACCAGGCCCGGGTATAAGCTAATGACGGAGATATGCATAAATGCACACACTTTTGACAAACAACACAGGGACCCTGCGGTTTTAAAAGCATTTTGAATAAAGAGAAGCATAATTGGGTCCTTATGCTCCATCTGGCACCCCTCTTTGATCAATACGCAACTCACATGAGTGCAATAACTATGCACATCAACGGCCATCACCTCTCCGCACCACTCATAAATCCTATCATCACCTTTCTGAGTGTGTGTGTGTGTGTGTGTGTGTGTATGTGTGTGTGTGTGCGCGCGCAAATACACACACACACACACACACACACACACACACACACACACACACACACACACACAAACACACACACACACAGACAGGGATCCAATACAAAAACCTAGTCATCCTTTGGCATCCCTTTGCAGGCCTAGTGGAAGAGGTGATGGAACGGTGACACAGTATGATGTCCAGCATGTACACACACACACACACACACACACACACACACACACACACACACACACACACACACACAGAGAGAGAGAGATACGCCCTGCATCCCATTTGCCTAGACTGTGAGTGACAGCTCAAAGCCCAGATATGTTCTAGCATCACTTATGCATCTACTCAGCAAGGAACAAAGAGAAGGAGAGAGAAAAAGAGAGAGAAAGAGAGAGATAATATAATTCCTATGTAATATGCTTTATGAGTCTCTGGGACTTTTATTACAGAAATATTATCTTTTTTTGTGTGTGTTCGTCTAATATATCACTGTGAGGTTGCACATGGGGAACTGGGAATCCCTTACGATGTTTATGGACAAGCCTTTGTGATACAAAACTGCAGTGCAAAAATGGAATCAGCTTGAGGAGGAGAGGAAGATGGGAAAATCCCCCCATTTTTATTTCCCTTTCGCTCACCCCTACGATCACTCCCGTCTGGGATTAAGTGTGTCAGACGTCGCGGCCTGCCAGACTCTACACACATGAAAAACATGCCCTCATCCTCTGGACCGACAACCCAGAAACACAACACAACACAACACAACACAAGACAACACAGCACTACTGCAACACCCCCCCTGCACACACACACACACACACACACATACACTCCGGCCAAGCTTCTGACATCCCCCACCTCCTCATCGCACCCCCATCACGCGCCACCCTCCTCCCCTCCTCCCAGACCGCAGGCATGGCAGTCGGACACCTGGCTGGCCTAGCAGTGGGCTGGACAGTACAAGGCCCTGTGGAGCAGCCTCGCAGCAGTGTGCGGGGCTGTGATAGACTAGTCTGGAGCGGACTGAAGCGGAGCGAAGTGGAGTGGGAGGCCGGGGTCACGTCTAGGGCAGAGGCTTTCCCTGGCCCAGGGCCCACGCTCTGCTGGACTTGGCCCCCTCCCTGATGCTCTGTCAAACGCGGCCGCTCGGTGAAGATGAAGACCCCCATCCGCCCCCCCCCCCCCTGGGACTTTATAAACATGCCGTCGACCGCACAGTTCTTTATTACGCCCGCAATCTAGACTAATAGCGTTCTCGAGGCCCGCTACACATTCAAACCACCCTGACCACATTAAAACGGCGCTGAAGACGGCTAGGACCACATTTCTATATACTGCTAGCCCCCTATCGGATATGCCTGCCTCCCCGAACAGATAAACACGACTCCCCTTTCGCCGTGTAAAAAAAAAAAAAAAAAACACACACAAAAACGAGTCTCTTGTTCTGCAAATATAAACATCTCATCTCATAAGATATCCATAGCACATGAAGCTACTGTGCGGCAGCCTCGCTTGCTCGCGGTGTCACTCACAAGCAGCCACAAGTATTTCCACCCATAAATCAGCAGGCCAGTGTTTGGATGCCTGGAGCAGAACAATGGAACAACGAGGAAGAGGAGGAGGAAAGGAGGAAGAGGCAGGATGAACTGTGCTTTTCCAGACCAAACCAAACGAACGTTGCCGACACAACACTGATACACTGATAAATTAATCTTATGGACGCCACTCCCACCCCGGCCCCAGTGTGAGGCCAGACCTCAGACCACGTTTGAAGTGAATCTGTGAGACTGTTGTCTGGCCTTGTGCGCCAAGTGCTGGTCTGCGATGATGTATTCTGATAACACCCCTCCCACAAACCCCTCATAAATTTTTTCTAAAAACAATACCCAGTCATTTTAACTACTAGTGCAAAACAGCCATTTTGTTCCTCCAATCATTTATGAGATGAAAGCCGTCCAAAGAAATGCACTGGTGATACAACAGCTCAGATGTAAATCTGATCACACAGGAGAAAGTTATGTGTGGGGCAAGGGAATCCTCCGAAGAGAGTTTATGTGGGTGCGCATGAAGGGGGATTTGAAATATGGGGCAGGCAGCTTTCTGTCATGCCATATGACCAACACCATTGATAGCCCTATCTTGGCGATCAGAAAAGCTTATAGACATTTATGTGTCCGGTCCACATTCGGAGTGATTTTGTGATCAGATGTTAGGCGCACTGTTCAAAAGGGTTCTTCTGTGTCTTAATCAGTCATGGGTGTGTTTTGGGTGTAACATCCTTTAAACCAATGAGAGTGACATCTGTCATTCCCTTTAACAGCAAGCAGAGCAATTTCAAACTGCGCATCTGTATTTTGCCAGTCAGCTGCGCATTTGAAGGAATCTGCTTGCACGCGAAACATCCATATATGGAACACAGGGATTCCACTGAATCTTGCTTTACTGAAACCTGTTTGTGACTAGCAGAGTTTAGCCTACATGCATCTGCACTCATAGTCATAGTTACTCATAGGCAAAGTGAAACTAACTTCACCGTGAACTCATGGTCAATGACAAAACAGTTCTACACAGTTATTTACTTTCACTATTGACTGACAAGGGGTTACCATTGAAAACATATCCTGAAAAAAACAACACTTACCTTAATAATGTTCGAATGACTGAATAAAAAACCTTAGGATAGCAGAGGAGTTGTTGTGCAGGGACTAGTTGCTAAGGGCATCTCATGACAGTGCGTCTTCAGCTGTGCTTTATATGTTCCTTTCGCTATAGACCACGTTTTTCTGGTGAAAAAGTCATGGCTTTATTGATGGTAAGATAAGAATAAGCCTTGCGTTGCGCTTTCCGCCAGGTCTAAGATAGGGCCCTAATCTGTTGCTTCTCTGCCAAGCGAGAACAAAATGTATGAGTGCTTGTCAGCTCCCAACGCTCTTTTGCAGCCAGCACAAAATCATTTGCTACACATCCCCACTGACAACATCCTGGAGTTAAATCAGTGAAGAGTACAGCAACAGGAGGTACACTGGAATGGAGATGAAGCAAGTTTACGTCATCTGATGAACAGATAAAACATCTACCATGAAATCTGCTTTCCATAAGAAAATTAATTGAAAAATAAGACCATTGTGCGGCACTGCTGGTGTGCCATGATGTATTATGATAACACGCCTCGCACAAACCCCTCATAATATTTTTCTTCAAACAATACTCAGTCATTTTAACTGCTATTGCAAACCAGCCATTTTGCTCCTCCAATTATTTATGAGGTGAAAGCCGTCCAAAAAATGTCACGGGTGATACAGCAGATCAGATGTAAATCTGATCACACAGGAGACAGTTATGTGTGGGGCAAGGGGATCCTCCGAAGACAGTGTTTAATGCATGCATGTGTGTGTGTGTGTGTGTGTGTGTGTGTGTGTGTGTGTGTGTGTGTGTGTGTGTGTGTGTGTGTGTGTGTGTGTGTGTGTGTACAATGTGTGTGTGTGTGTGTGTGTGTGTGTGTGTGTGTGTGTGTGTGT